>NC_091665.1:1305000-1605000 GCF_042453785.1 Malus domestica | reverse complement strand
TCCTGATCATAGGATTACCAATTGGGCATTGACAGTCCGTTAAGATCAGTACGTACTGTGTCTTCTCTCAGGGAGAGTGACTAGTCTCGAGTCATTGGTGTGTGTGACATCAAGACAAGTACGTAGGTGCTCAATAAGAGAATGAGTTCACTGAACGTGATCAACAAAAGAGTTCTTATATTCCATGTCACATGAGAACTCATGGTTGGGATAATGCAAAGTAGTCCTTTTACCTGAGGCATCACAGTTGTCTTGTGGTTAAGTCCTTAATCTTTGATTATGTCTAATTCACCCCCTCGGGGTGTCACGGCATCGTTGGGGTTAAGCCACTTAGCTATGGAGACAAGTGAATGCGCAACAAGGGATCTCTAACCTTCAAACAGTTGAGGGAGAATACTCTATGATATGATTTGGAATCTCTGGCCAGAGTATGAATGAGATTGGGGAATGCGTTCCAAATCACATTCAAGGAAATCATATAAGCAAACGATTCACATTGGATAGTAGACATGAGTAAATAAACTATCATACCAAACAATGTGGTCAAGAGTATTAGATTAGAGAAGGACCGTATTGCATTTGTAATCCCGAACTGAATAGGTTCTCCACCTCTTCTGATTAGCTTGGGTAACCATGATATGCTGCTAGGTGTCACTCATGGTTTGTGGAAGCCCTAAACGTGTGTAATCACTAAAGGGAGAATTAAAAATAGTTTCAATTCACAATCGATGTAAAATGGTTTTAATCGCCCACTACCTCGCTAAAAGGAACCTAATGGATCGCACACCGTAAAAGGTAGAGATTGGAGATTAAACGGAAATGAGTAAGAATGATTAAATGGTTTAATCATTTAATTATGGCAAGGATTAATTAATATGTTAATTAATCAAACGAATAAGTTCGTTAAAGACTTCAGGATAGTTTTGAACCTTAAGGCCCAATGGGCTTCGAACGTCAAGCCCATTAACTTAAATTGTATGACAATTTAATGAATAAAGATTCATTAAAGCCCAAAAGCCCAAACATCCCTAAATGGCCGGCCATATTAGATGAATTAGGGTTTTGGTTGTTTAGGTTACTTAAAGAAGTGACTATATAAATGACTTTATAGCCAAAATTCATTAAGGAAAAATTAAGGGTTTATTTTGGGGGAAAATTGGTGAGAATTGTCTCTCCATTTTCTCTCTAAAGAGGCCAACACCTTGGAGGGTACATCTAGCAATCCTACTACTCCAAGGTCACTCATTTCTTCTACAATCAAACCTTGGTGAAGAGACTTAGAGGTTCCCTATTTTGGGAACTTGGAGAAACCTATTTTTCCATCCAAATCCATGGATCTAAGAAGCAAGGAATGAAGGCCCTATCTCTTTGGGTGATTAGCCTTTGCTTATGCAAAGAGGAATCTACAAAGGTAATAATTTCAACTCACTTTGTTTTGAGTTGATTATTGGTTCACCAATCTACTAGGCTTTGAATTTCATGGTAATGTTTTGTTTTTTAGTGCATGCAAGCATGATTCCGCCTTTTAATTGTTAATTGCATGCTATATGATGTTGCTCAAATGAACATGTTTTTCAAAATAAATCCTTCAAATATATGGAGTGCAAGTTCAGTGCAAACGGAGGCCAAAATTAGTTAGGGGTGAGGATCGGAGATCATGAAATATCAAAGAGCGACCATTTTCGCTACCTAGGATCTATATTGCAAAAGAACGGAGAATTAGATGGAGATCTCAACCATAGAATACAAGCTGGATGGATGAAGTGGAAGAGTACATCCGGCATGTTGTGTGACCGTCGTAGGCCACTGAAGCTCAAGGGAAAATTTTATAGGACGGCAATAAGGCCGGCGATGCTGTATGGCACAGAATGTTGGGCAGTGAAGCATCAACACGTACACAAAATGGGTGTAGCGGAGATGAGGATGCTTCGTTGGATGAGTGGGCACATGAGAAAGGATAAGATTAGGAATGAGGATATCCGAGGTAAAGTAGGAGTAACCAAAATTGAAGGAAAGATGAGAGAAAATTGGTTACGGTGGTTTGGACATGTGCAAAGAAGGCCTACTGACGCTCCGGTTCGAAGATGTGACTACGGGATAGAGGTTCAGGGCCGAAGGGGTAGAGGAAGATCTAGGAAAACTTTGGAAGAGCCCCTAAGAAAAGACTTAGAGTACTTGGATCTAACGGAGGACATGACACAAAACCGAGCGCAATGGCGTTCTAGGATTCATATAACCGACCCCACTTAATGGGAAAAGGCTTTGTTGTTGTTGTTGTTGTTGTTGTTGTTGTGTCTTTCCTCCCTGATTATTTAATTGTTAAACAAAGTAATTAAAAAATCCCACACAAATGAATCCAATTTCCAGCTGAACTTAAAAGATTTTGAGCCAAACAAAACCAAACCAAGGCAAAAATGTGAATCAATCAGCCAAAATTGCGAACACATTATACAACCAAATTGAAGCAAAAAGATAAGCAATTTACACCTTTCCCAATCCAATTAAACTTTTGTAATCAAATAATAAATAAGCATGACCAGATGCTCAGAGATACGGAAGAAAAGCTTTAACCTTGAGTTTCTGGGGAGAAATTTGGGCAATGCGGGGCTTGCAAACCCTAATTATACAGATTAGCAAATGGGAATCGGAAATTAGGGTTTTGCAGTCTGAATAATCTGGGGAGGGAGAGCCTGGTCCTTGAACTTGTGTTACTTTTTGTCTATTGGGTTTGTTTAGGCAACGAAGGGGAGGAGGTGCAATTGCTAAATCCGTCTGCAGGCAGCTTTGCTATGTTTGATAGTCTACGTTTTTTTTCATATATTTTGTTTTCGGTAAATTATGCTTTTCTATTTTCCATATATATTTTGATTTAGGTAAATTATGCTTTCTATTTTCCATGGTTTGAAAATTTTTATTTTTGAAGAAATCTTAATCATTTGATTAAAATTAAGGAAAATGGCACAAATAATATCACCAGATTGTTTTGTTTTCTTCTCCTGAGGAAATGCCATTAAAAAGAAGTAAGTACCAAAACGCATTTGCATTATGTGTTGTGTGTATTAACTCTATTTCATGTGTATATTCATAATTTTAAGATGCCTAGACAAATGAGATAAAATAATTTCGTTAACTATAAATTTTCTTCGAGGAAATTGAAGGTAAATGTCCAGGAGCTTTAGTCAAAATAATTTTTACCCAAGTCTTGTAAATATCTTGAAGTGATGAAAATACTCTTAAAAAAACTCAAAACATTACATATGATGCATTTTGACTAATCTTTAACGATTGACGTAGGTGATATATTCATACTAAAGTATGAGTATGAGTTGATATCATATAACCGACCCAGTTTAATAATTGAATGACACTTAGAACCAAAGCCATTCAATCCAAATATATTCATACTAAAGCATGAGTATACTGTCAGCATAACATCTCGTGCCAATAATACAAATGTCATATGGACAAATTTAAATATCTCTCTATTTTGTGCCTATAATACAAATATCATATTGACCATAAACTAATCATTACAGTGTTTTCGTATCGTAAAAGTAATATAATTCAAACAACCATAGTCTTTTCTTCCTTTTTCTTTTTTCTTTTATGTCAATGTTTCTAACACAACCAAGTCATACAACTCAAAAGTACAAGTCAAAACGATATACTAGGAACCAAACTGGAGACGCACCAAACACAAAGTAGTGAGAATCAGCACAAGCTAAAGAAGAAGAAGCAAATGTGTGAAAGGAGAAGCAAGCTTTGTGTTTTTGGCAGATTGTATGCGGAAACTGGCAGAGTGTATTCATGGTATGATCGTGAAAAGTGGTCTGAATGAAAATGTCACAATTGCAACCGGACTGCTGGATTTGTATGCAAAGTTGGGGAGACTAACTTACTCGCTTAAGATTTTCGGGGAGGTAAATAATCCGGACAAAGTAGCTTGGACTGCGATGCTTGCAGCCTATGCTGTGCATGGTTATGGGAGAGAAGCAATGGAGCTCTTTGAAAGCATGCTTAAAGAAGGTGGGGAGCCTGATCACGTCACCTTCACACATTTGCTAAGTGATTGTAGCCACTCGGGGCTTGTCGAGGTGGGGAAGAATGACTTCAACATTATGCCTCAAGTTTATGGAATTGAGCCTAGGTTGGATCACTATTCATGCATGGTTGGTCTTCTGGGACGCTCTGGGCTTCTAAATGATGCTTACGAGCTGATTAGACGTATGCCAATGGAGCCCAACTCTGGAGTATGAGGGGCTTCCTTTTCGGTGCTTGTAGGGCTTATGGTAATGCTAAACTTGGGAAGGAAGTTGCGGAGAGATTATTTTCTTTGGACCCGTCGGATTCCAGAAACTATATCCATGCTATCCAATATGTACTTTGCAGCTAGTTCGTGGAGGGATGCTTCAAAGCCGAGGGCTTTGATGAAGGACAAATGTCTCATTAGAAACCCTGGATGCAGTTTTATCGAACACGGAAGTAAAATTCATCGCTTTGTCGTGGGTGATCAATCTCACCCTGACTCGGATAAGTGATAGGTGCATTATTTATCATATTTTCATATTAATTATCCCTAAGTTTTGTTAAGAAATTGATTATAAAAGAGCCTTATTACTTTCCTTTTCTCAGTTTCAGCCAATCTGCGCACTTAGAACGTTTTTTGTGATAATTCGACTTTCCGGAGGAGTTTCGATATAAGGCCAATTGGAGAAGGAAGCTAAGAAGCTAAAGATCGTTTTGTCCGAATTTCATAATTTTCCATGGAGCCATTCATTCCATTTTTACAAATCAATCCTGCAGAAGTTGTTTCCCCATCAGAATTGCGCAGCTGTGGGAGAATGAATATTTGAAGACTCTCCCGATTTTCAGTAATGTCGCACGATATATGCTTGGAAAGATAAAAGATAAATCTACGTTTCTCATATTTAAAAAAAAAATTCCAGTAGATAAATCGACCCCAAAACTGGTGTGCAAGACAGATGATGAGTTTCCCAAGCCAAGAAGGATTCTTTCCTAATTTGTGTCATTAATTGTATAGGAGTCTGTTTTATTTAGGAGAGTTTCTCCTAGACCTTTTAGGGTTTTTCTAGTATAAAAAGGTCCCTAAGATCTCTCTACATACCTGCCGCATAACCCATATCATCCACACCACTACACCATTCACCATCTCCGCAATTTGTGAGAAGAGCTTAGGGATGTGCTTTGTCATGGACTATGGGTTCTATCTTTCTTTTATTTTTATTTCTATATGTAACTAAGTTATTTTCTAAGGTTTTATGATGAAGTCATGACATGAATATTTGTGAAGTACTTTGTTAATTATTATCCAATTATATGCTATGTTATATTCTTAATCTTTGTGGACATTTTATTCTAGATTCGAGTTTCTAATGACTGATCACCTTTAGGAATGTTGCATCTAGATATTTAGATAAATCTATGAGGATGACAAAACAATTAGGTTTATTGGAAGTAAGGTTAAGAAGAGTAGACAAACTAGTGAGGATGACCAATATCAAGCTAGTCCTACTTGGTTGACATGATTCTTCTACGCTTATTGATTTTTTATGTGTTTAATTGTATGCACAACCAATAGGATATAATTATCATATAGAGATATAAGAGTTGATGCCTGACCACGGATTAATTGTAGTTGGCTCTAGGAAAAGTAAATAGGATTGTTGTTGGTGGATTCATAACCTTAGACTTCCATTGTTTCTCAATTTCTTCTCTGTGTTGTGTGTTTATTAATTGTCTTTTCTTTTTCTTGTTAATTTTAGTTTTTGTTGATGCACAAAACCGAAGGGATCTTGGAACAACGTAAATCCGACCGTGAATCTGCAAGAAGGTAAAGAACACAAGATGCATCGTGGTTCACCCCAATGTTTGGGCTACGTCCACACTGATGTTGATTGTATTTCTCTGTATGAATGTATGGATTACAAGTGTGAGGGGGAGTCCCCCAGAGAAAAAAAGGGTTTTTTGAGAGGGTTGCTCTGAATATGAGAGCCTCTGTTTGGGGATGTGAGGTTTGAGGATTGTGAGGATGAGGAGTCCCTTTTATAGACTAAGGGATCCTCACTTATTACATATTTGCCCCTTCATTTATTACATTATTACATTTGAGTCCCCCGAGTATTTATACGAGGTCTAAATACGGATGCCCTAAGTATGGTACAAACAGTTTTAATCAATTACTCAATTATTCAATTCAATCTATCATTTGTTTGTTTAATTAAGTCTAGCATGATTAATCGGTTAAATTGGTGTTAAAGCAATCCTTGTGGGATCGATCTTGTATTTGCATATATTACTACAGTTGATTCGTGCGCTTGCGAGTTTAATTTGGTTTAAATTAATCTATTATTTAGGTTAGTTTAAATACACATCAATAAGATATACACCAAACTGGAAGAAGTGATTGGAAAGAACTAATCCTGCTCCACAACCCTGTTGGTTGGACGAGCCATCAACATATAGACTCCATGCTGAGGCTGTTGGTTATATTTTCTGAGCTTCCGAGGGTAATGAAACCACTTCTTTAGGAGTAGAAACAATGTCAACAGGATATGTGAAGTCGGCGATGAAGTCTGCTACTGCTTGACCCTTCTCAGCTGGCTTTGGTTGGTAGGAGATGTCAAACTCACCCAATGCTATCGCCCATTTGATCATTCACTCAGAAGTGTCAGGACTTTGGAGTATCTGTAGAAGAGGATGATTGGTAAGCACGATGATGGAGTGTGCTTGGAAGTAAGGGCGAAGTTTTCGAGCAGACATGACCAATACTAGAGCCAATTTCTCAATGTTGGAGTATCGTGTCTCTGCATCTTGTAAGGCCTTGCTAGCGTAGTAGACAAGCCATTCGATATTACCATCATTTCGAATGAGAATGGAACTTACTGCTGAAGCCGATACTGACAGATAGATAATGAGAGTGTCACCAACCTCAGGTTTGGAGAGCAAAGGGGTTTTACCCATGTAGTCTTTAAAGAAATGAGCACATTTGTTTGTGGCCTTAGAGATGAACTTAGTTAAGGCTGCCACCTTGCCAGTAAGGCTCTGGATGTCTTTTGAAGTTACTGGTTCCTTCATGTCGATGATTGCTTTAATCTTCTCAGGATTAGCCTCAATGCCTCGTTGGCTTATCATGAAGCCTAAGAATTTGCCAGAGCCTACGCCGAAGGCACATTTTTTGGGGTTCAACCTCATTCGATACCCCTTCAGAATGGTGAAAGTTTCATATAGGTTGGTGATGTGTTGGTCAGCATGTTTACTCTTGACTAGCATGTCATCAACGTAAACTTCTATGCTCTTCCCAATCTGTTCGGTGAACATTGAATCGACCAATCTCTGATAAGTCGCTCCTGCATTCTTTAGGCCGAAGGGCATGACTTCAGAGCAATATAGTCCCCTGTCAGTAGTAAAGGTTGTGTGTTCTTGGTCCGGAAGGTTCATGAGGATTTGGTTGTATCCTGAGTAAGCATCCATGAAGCTCAAGAGTTCACATCCTGCCGTAGAGTCTATAAGTCTATCTATGAGAGAAAGATGAAAGCTATCCTTCGGGCATCCTTTGCTTAGGTCGGTGTAATCAACACACATTCTCCACAAGACCTTTTGGAGCAGGAGACTTTCCTTGGTCGGATTCTTCTTAACAATGACAACATTTGCTACCCATGTTGGATAATTGACTTCGCGAACGAAGCCTATGCCTTTGAGTTTTTCAACTTCTGCCTTCATTGCCTCGTACCGTTCAGCGTCATAAAATCTTCACTTCTGTCTCATTAGCTTGGTCTTGGGGTCAATACTTAAGCGATGACAGATTATATTGGGAGAGATGCCTGGCATGTCCTCGTATGACCAGGCGAAGACCTTAGTGTTCTCTTGCAAAAAAGAGATCAATGCTAACTGAATGGGTGGTGACAAGGTGGTACTAATCTTCACCATGCGATCCGGATAATCTTTTGAGATAGAGACCTTCTCCAACTCTTCAGCGGGTTGTGCTTGCTGGGTGAAAGAGTCATCTCGAGGATCATCAGGTTGACTGTTGCCACCGTGAAGATCCAAGTTGGCTTCCTTTAGGCTGGTCTTTATGACTTGGTCATGTATAGAAAGGGTTTCCTTGGGCACATGCAGGTGTTGTTGCTTGACCGAAGTGTTGTAACATGATCGTGCACTAAGTTGATCTCCTTTGATGTAACAATTGCCATAGGGGGTTGGAAATTTCATCAACAACATATGTGTGGACACTATGGCCTTGAGATCATTGATGCATGTGCGTCTGAAGATGACATTGTATGACGTTAGGCAATTAACCACCAGGAAGTTAGTGGTAATGGTAGCTGTGTAAAGGCCTGTACCAATGGTGAAAGGTAAGTGTATGCTCCCCAAAGGTTGCACGATATCACCAGAGAAGCTTATCAGAGGGGAAATTGAGCCATCGAGCAAGTGTTCAGCTATATTAAGTGCCCTGAAAGCTTCAGCAAACATGATATTAACCGAAGCCCCCGTGTCTACCAGGATTTGTCGTACTTCAAAGTTGGCTATGTAAGCTTCCACGATCAATGGGTTGTTGTGAGGGTAGATGATACCTCTTTCTTCCTCAGGGTAGAAACATATTGGATCCTAGTTAGGCTTTTGATACTTACCTCCCCTGATGTCTTCCACGTGAAACACTTGGTAGCCAGACCTTAAAGCTCGTTCACTATTTTTCATGGCCCTGTTGGAAGATTTAGATATAGGTGTGCCACCACTTATGGAATATATCACATTCACTTGGCGTTGGTTACGGTTACCCCTTGGAGGGTGAAGGAGGAATTGATCAATTTTTCCTTCACGTGCCAAAGCTTCAACATGATCACGAAGGGTGATACACTTCTCGCTGTCATGGTCGTTATGCTCGTGGTAACAGCAAAACGTGCCTGTGTTCTTCGTGGGCTTGTAATCCAGGTGCCTCGGCTTTGACTTCGGTATCAAGTGTGCTATATTGGGGTAAATGGCCACGCATGTGGCATTCAAATGAGTGTATGCCTCATACCTCGGGGTAGGGGCTGTCCTGACACATGCTTGACCCACTGTGTTGACTGCCTAAGGTTGGGGATTATCATGGTGATACCCTTGGTTATCGCGGTAGTGTCCCTTACTCCTTTTACTAAAATGAGATTGGTGAGGATGGAAATCTTTCCTTTTGCCCTGAGATTGATATGTCTGTTGACTTGGCAAAGTATTAAGTAAGGTAAGGGGAGGCACCGCTGCCGTTTGAAGGGTCGAAGTCTTCTTATTTGGTTGGATCTGGTTTCCACTCCCTACTTGCTGATAAGGGGTGGCTGTGGGGGGTTTCCCTTGATATGTCCTTGCCTCAGTGGAGGCATGGTTGTAAGCCTGTGTCATCACCTCAGAGTAAGTCTTCCAAGTGTTGGCATTGATCATGTACTTGAAGAAACAGTCACGTAGGCCTGCCATGAAGGCTTTGAGGGCAATCTTATCGTTTGCCTCGACACAACGGGAATACTCATGGCTGAAGCGACCAGCATACATACGTAATGACTCGTCTGGCTTCTGGCGAATAGTGTATAAGTCGTCCGCAGAGTGCAAGCGATCGGTCTAGAAAATGTGTTGAGAAACAAACAGTTTTCTCAATTCCTCAAATGAGTCTACCGTCTCAGATAGAAGACGGCAATACCAGTTTAGAGCTCTACTAGAGAGGGTAGAGGGGAAGATAAGACATTGCTCTTCGTCGGTGTGTATCTGGTATGCCATGGTAGACTAAAAAAAGTTAAGGTGTTCAATCGGGTCCTCATTTCCAATATAAAGTTGCAAGCCAAGCTTCTGTTTTGTCTTTGCTTGGAGGGGGGTGTCGATGATCCTCCTTGTAAGAGGGCCAGGCCTAGGTTGGTTCTAATCAGGTATCTCAGCTTGTCGTTCGGCCTTCAACTTGTTTACTTCCTTAAGAAGTTTTAGGACAAGAGGGTCCTGAGTAGAGTCATGTACCACTGGAGCTTTCTTTCGTAAATCTCAATCTTCTCTTATAAGTATGAAGGTTTGATCAAGAGCATGTGATTTTTCCCTGGACTCGCCGTACTGACTTCCAAGGTTGATCAAGAGCATGTGATTTTTCCCTGGACTCGCCGTACTGACTTCCAAGGTATGTCTGTTGGAACATCTCTGAGTCCCCTATACCTTCGTGTTTCTCTAGGACTTGTTGCCCCTTCCCTAAATTGGTAGCCGGTCTAGGACATGAGAGGGGACCGAGTCTTTCAGAGACCCTTAGGTCATTTATCTTCGAGCTTACATGGATGGGATTGTCTCGACGTTGCTTTAGGAAATCTCAACAGTCGCAAAAGATGGCTTTCGATCCTTCCACTCCTTCTGTAAGGAGGTGTCTTCTTCCACTTCTCCTACTTCGGGTCGAAGCAGCTGGGTTGAGAGAAGTCTCATGTTGATCAATGTTTTGATGATTAGCTCGCTCCTCATCAGGGATACCCATATCAAAGGAAGGCGACCCTCCGTGTTAGGGGCACCCAGATGATGGTTGATGTCCACAGGGGTAACGAGCTCGCGTGTTTGAGTACGCCTAGTTTCGTGGAGCGTCTCAAAGAGCTTCTCATACTGCTCCTGGAGGACCTCATTCTTCATTGCTATCTTGTTGTTCTGAGCTTCTAGCTCATCGACTTTAGCTTGAATAACAACCTTCTTTCCTTTCTTCTTTCGTTGCTTCGCACCAAGTGCAAGAGGGGTGTCATTCTGCGTGCTGTGGCTTCCTTCGCTCCCCATCTTGGAGAGGGATGCCTGGTCAAAAGAGAGTGTACGAATGGTGGAAACCAGCTTAACAAAGCTGAAAAGAGTGGGAATAAGTGTCGTTCACACAAACGGCGCCAAATGTTGATGCACAAAATCAGCGAGGACTTTGGTACAACAGAAAGTGTTAAGTTTGTGACCTTCGCTAGATTGCTCCGGTCACTAGTGTGGATAAGTAAGTAAATGGATAGGGACAGGGAAGCAAACACAAGATGTACGTGGTTTACCCAAATTGGCTACGTCCACGGAGTAGAGAAGTTCTCATTAATTATGAAGGGTTTACACAAGTACATAGGTTCAAGCTCTCCTTTTGTGAGTACTAGTGAATGATTTAGTACAAATGACATTAGGAAATATTGTGAGAGAATTATCTCTATTTATAGAATAGAGTTTCTAGTTTCATTCTAACATTGACACGTGTCGTGTTGTGATTGGTTTCTGATGTTGACACATGTCGCACTATGATTGGCTTCTGATGTCAACATGTATCGCGCTGTGATTGGCCTCCTAGTTGGAGGGAAACTCTTCTGGATCCTTGACGGTATAACGTTGACCGGTGCTCAGTAGTTTCGGGATTGGTCAAGTATGGTACAAACAAAGTATATAAGTATATACTGAAAACCAAAAGCCCACTCACTGGTATGTCGAAGGGTCGTAACCCCCGAGTCGCCTTTAATTGCGCTCGTCCTCGAGATAAGTCTCCATTATATGCGAAACAACTATAAAAACATTAATTTAAAGCACATAACCAATACTAGCTAATAACTTCTCATACATTGCTCAAATGAGATGTTTAAATATACCAACGTGATCTACACAACCTCATGAACATCCCCATATTTTTAGAAAAAATTTGCGACGTCCCACGCGTCGCCACGCGCCAGACGCACGGCCCACGCGCGGGCATGTGCTAGGCACACTGACGGCGACAGTTAACGCCGTCAGGAATATTCCGTCCAAAATCAAGCATATTCCGTTAATTATTAACGGCGTCATCTAACGCCGTTAGCATATTCCGTCAAAACTGACGGAATATGCCTTCATCTTCTCCGACGAGTCGCCGGATGCCGATGACTTCGCCGGTTTCTGGGTTTTATTTCAAAACCTTATATCTCTCTCGATTTAACACCAAACTTCATGAAACTTGAACCATTTTGAAGATCTCACCAAGAAGAACAAAACCATACCTGAGTCGAGCCCTGAAACCATTGGAAACCCACCGGAAAAAGCCTTGATATTCCGGCAATTCTTAAAACTCGTCGTTCTCAATAATCCAACGTCCAAATTCTTCCAACGAACCACTCCGAGCCTCGTGAGGACCTCCTTAAGCTACCTATAAGCTTGAAATCCCCAAAAACACACAATTTTACGATTGCATGAATAGTGACATAAATCGAGTTAGGGTTTTCACGAGTTTTTGAATAAGTTCTTACCTAAAAATGGTACCATTCAACTCGTATGAACCTCAAGAACACAATGGTGCCCTCTGAACCCTTGATTTGCGTGTGAAAGGTTGGTTTTGAAGTTCGTCCGTACGTTTTGTATGGATTTTCTGAAAAATCCTAGAGGAAGGAGAGAGAACGCACGGGAGAGAGAAAGAGGAAGAGTTTGTGTATGTGTGTGAGTGGTCTACGTGGGTCACCAACCAAAACCACAAAAACTAAGTTCTAATTTGGTCCAAAAATTAAGGAAAAATATAAGTTTGGACCACCACTAGCAAGCATAATACACACCACAACACTCACGTCCAAGGGTAAAATAGTCAACTCACATCATCGATAATTTATTTCGGGACAGGCTATGACAGATTTCATTTGATTATTTCATTAAGTAATGCCTATTAGCTTTCATGCGAATTAAGAGTCAAAATCAAATTTGTTTATCGGATTAGGGTTTATACCCAATTAAGTTACTAACATCAGAGGGAGATCTTGAAGTCTGCAATTTTTCTTATTTAAATGTTTTAATTAATAAGAAAATTGAAATTAAATGATGTGGCTTGTTCAACTTATTTGCCACCTAAGATAGTAAAGAAATATGATATAAAATTATGGTGAGAATATCATTACCTTACTTTTAAACATTTAACAAAACAACACCTAACACCCAATTATGTTTTTGATCCACTTTTTGGGTCATGCTTAAAACAAGGGGCACCATAAAACAATGACCATCATTCACCAAGGATGCTGTATTAGGAAAACAGATATGATAATGGAACTGGTGAATCCAATGGGCAAGATAGAGCATTTGCCCTTTCAGATGCCAAAGGAAATCATATGAAAAGGAAAAAAATGATGATTTTCCCAAAGAGTAAATTTTTCCCTTTCATTTCCATTCCCTTTTAGTTTTGTTTAACAGTAAACATCCTTAACTCTACAATAACATACAGCATAACAAAATTACACTTTCTATAATTTTCTTGAAGCAACTTGTACGAAACGAGTCGATTGTATATAATTTTCTTGAAGCAACTTGTATGGAACGAGTTGGTTATATGCAAGGAAGAAAATATCGGTAATATCGGAAATATCGGTAGTCCGAAAACACGGAAATATCGATGGAAATATCGGGATAATATCGATATCGATAAAAATTACATGGAAACCACGGAAATTGTAAGAAAAACTTAAATTTTTAATGAAACTTTGTAGGATGTTTATTTAGTCAATTATCTATTAGTTTATCACAAAAAATTGGAAGGAAATGCATTGCATGATGAATTTAACTGATTTAAGTTGATTATATAGCGAGCTGGCAAACATTGTGAGTGTAGAAAATATGTAGTAATTAATGAAAGAAGTTTAAACACACCATAATCATTTATATATAATTAATTAGTACAATATTTGGAGGTTTTATTTAGGATATTAAAAAAAAAAGGGAAGTGAATAAAATGATGAAGAATAATGTGCCGAATTTGACACTTTAAATTTCTTACACATAAGAATAAGACTAAACTTTAATTTGGATGCCGATTATGTTTTTTCAAGTTTATATAAAGTAAAAGAATTGAATTTTGGAAGCCAGGAGTGTGTCAATTGAATTTTGGCCGGCGTGTAAGGTATCAATCTCTTCCTCTCGTCGAGTAGTACAACTTTCCTTTTTGTTTCACTCAATTTCGTTGAGTATTGAAAAAGTTATACTCATTTGAATCTTACCCAGTTTCCGCCGACCTCAGTGGCTTTCGAGGCAATTTCCGGCCAAACCACAACGAGTCAGACGTCGTGTGAGGTACCATTCTCTTCGTCTCTTCGAGGGCTACAACTTTCCTTTTTGTTTCACTCAATTTCGTTTCGTATTGAAAAAGTTATACTCATTTGAATCTTACCCAATTTCCGGCGACCTCAGTGGCTTTCGAGGCAATTTCCGGCCAAACCACGGCGAGTTGGCCGACGTGCAAGGCACCAATCTCTTCGTCTCATCGAGTAGTACAACTTTCCTTTTTGTTTCACTCAATTTCGTTGAGTATTAAAAAAGTTATACTCATTTGAATCTTACCCGGTTTCCGGCGATCTCAGTGACTTTCGAGGCATTTTACGGCCAAACCACGACGATTCAGACGTCGTGTGAGGTACCATTCTCTTCGTCTCTTCGAGGGCTACAACTTTCGTTTTTTTCTTGCTTGATTTCGTTGAGTTTTAACAAAGTTATGGCCGTTTAAAGTGGGTGTAAATTTTCGGCCGAAATTCTGATTTTCTCCTATTGGGAGAGTCCCACATCACCCATGCTTGCTCACTTCCCTCGCAATTTGTCCTATAAAACCCACATTCCCCTGCTCAGTTAGTCATATCTTGTTCGCCCTTTGGGCTATGATCAAGTGAAGTATGTGTTGAGTTTTCTTAACATATTTAAGTATTTTTTAGTATTATGTGGGGATATTATCGATAATTTTGAAAATATCGTGATATTATTGATATTATTGATAATATCCCGATATTTTGACGAAAATCATTTGAATAGTTAAAAAAATATCCGATCTTCAAAAAAACGATAATATCGGCGATATTTCGCCGATATTATCGATTTTTTCTTCCATGGTTATATGTAACGTTGGAGTCTAATAATATCAATATATTACGTGAAGAAAAAACCTTACATACGATACGACATATTATTATTAACACACCACTGTAAATCCATTTCATAATTCATTTTCCTTTTTATTGTCCTCACGAAAACTAAGCCATCAGTCACGTGGCATTATTTCCCACCGAAACCTTATTGCTAGGGTTTTGCCACATTACTTGCAGAGATCTAGTGGAGCACCACAGAGACAATCATTCCCCAGAAACGCCGAAGCACCAAACTTGGTGGCCGGAAGCGGTCCGCAAAGATGATTGTGGCTGACGTTCAGTCTCTCCAGCCCTGAAACTCCACTCGGCACCTTCCCGAAAACCAAATTCCTCGACAAGTCCAAATACTTCAACGTCTTCACAATCCTCAACTTCTCCAAATCAAACTTCAACTTATTCCCAGAAGCCCAAAACCCCACCAAGAAATCGGTCCTGTTCAGCAGCCCGACTGGACTCCCCGAAATCTCGTTCTCTGATAAATCGATGTAATCGTAGAAATACGTCTCCGCCGGCTTCCAGTCGTCCAATTTCAACTTGATCCCACACTTTGCGAGCTTCAGAGAGTAGATGATCGGCGACGACGTCACCCATTTTGGAATTTGCTTCAGATGGAAGCTGTTGTACGACAAATCCAGGGACTCGATGCCTCTCACGTTCAGTTCCGGAAACGGGTCGGTGAGGTAATTACGAGAAAGATCGAGGTTGAAGATCTTGGTCAGATTCGCGAACTTCTGAGGCACGACGCCGGATAATTTGTTGCTAGAGAGGTTGAGGGTGTCGAGGGCCTTGAAATTGCCGAGAAAATCAGGGATTTGGCCGGTCAGGGCGTTGTGGCCGAGCTCCAGGTAGGCCAGTTTTGGCGCCAAATCGGAAATTGAAGCTGGGATTTTCCCGGTAAAGTAGTTGCCGGAGAGTCTGAGGACTCGGAGCTCCGGAAACGATGTGAAGAAATCGGGGATGGGACCCGACAACCCGTTTTGCTCGAGGTTGAAGAGGGTGAGGTTCTTGAGGTTTTGAATGCCGGATGGGATCGAACCGGTTAAGATGTTGCCGCCAAGGTTGAGCTGGGTGAGCCGGGTCAGCTTGGAGATTGAACTCGGAATTGGACCGGTGAACCGGTTGTAGTAAAAGCTGAGTGCTTCGAGTTGGGTTAAGTTGCCGATAGTGTTGGGTATTCGACCCGAGAGCTTGTTGTGTTCAATGTAGACGTATTTGAGGTCGGGTAGTCCGAATAGGAGATCCGGGAAGGGACCCGAGAGGTTAAGGTTTTGGAGATAGATGCCGTTCAAGAATTTGAGTTTGGAGAGAGAGGGCGAGATTTGACCGGATAAGTAAGTACTGGGCTTGTCGGGTTGACCCGAGAGGGAGAGGCTGGTGACCCGGTTGTTGAGGCAGTTTGTACCCGCCCATGTGCAGCAGTCTGTACCCTTTATCCATGAGCTTAGCTTGTTAGATGGGTCGGCTGTGATGGCCGATTTGAAGGCAAGCAGACCCGCTTCGTCGTCGACGTGGCAGGCTGCGGAAACGGGGTTCAGGCAACTGAAGGTGAGGATAGCAAGGAAGAGGAGGGGGAGGTTTTTCATGCTCAATATTATTGTTTCTGAGACAGCCAAATATGGCAAAAATGGAAAGTTGCATAATGAAGTAAAGCCAAAGAGATTTTTATAGGACATAAGACATGAGACAAGTTTGACTTTGGTTCTGCTGATTTTCACCAAACTTTGCACTTTTCTGAGTTATGTGATTTATACACGTGCTCCAGAGTGTAAAGTAAGAGAGCTTATATTATGTGAGGGAACTCTTATTATCCTTTCAAAAATTTCATTCTATACTTATTACAAGTGTATTTTTTTTAATTATAAAAAATTTGGAGTGCTAAATGAAATTTTTGAAATACGAATAACAATTTCTTTATGTGAAAGTGAAACTAATTCCTACAACTTACATCACGTTACGTTGTTGTATTAATAGATCGTCATGTCCCAAGATGTCTATCCAAATCCTAAGTTAGATACATTGAAAAATGGAAAAGTGAATTTAAAATCAAATAAATTTTTTTTTTTACTCAAATTCTCTTCCCATTAAAGTAGTATGACTTCTTCTCCTAAATTAGGAAAATGATTGATATGTAATCGGTTTATTGCTACGTGACATTTTTTGTTCAATAATACATTGTTATGTGTAAATTTTTCTTCACATAATGATGTGTTAGTGAACAAAAAAATCACATGACTGTAAATTTGTTCTATGTAAGTTTTTCTTTCACACCGAGCATGGACATAATCTTATGGTCTTATCTGCAATTATAAAAGGTTAAGAGCGGCGATTAAGATGGAGTTAATCAAATGGTCAAGCTTGTCAAAAAGAAGAAAAAAATGGTCAAGCTTATCGGCTTACATTTATGTCGGTTGGATCTAGATCCATAATATGTGGCTACTTGCTTCTAACTAAACAACTCTTTTAGAATACCCAACTTGTGGCTGACAAAAATTTACATACCAAGAAGGCTAGGATTCAAAACCTCTAGCTGGTGGTTCAGTAGTTGAATGTATATTTCAAATTTTGTATTTTATACGTTATGTTTTGAATTTGGTCGGTGCCAGTGCATTACATGACGATGCACTAGTTTATCACATTGTTAATGCTAGTACATCACAATGGGGAGGGAGAGAGAGAGAGAGAGAGAGTTGAGGCTTCTAGTTCAGACTCTCTTCATCTTCCTACAACAAATCAACAATCCTCCAATCATGTACACGACGATAAACAATAAACAACACATTATTCAGCCAAACGATGGGCAATATCATTTCCTTGAGCTAACCTTGAAGCCACATTTACACTATATTCACAAAAACAACTCATCAATTCAAGAGAGGGTTAGATATTCAAAGAGATAAAAGATGTAAATGAAACAATTTCAAAACCTCAAGGGTGTAACGTGAGAAAATTAGAACTTCATGCCTCATTTTGAAAATAATGCCAAACCTGAAGGGTGAACAATGTAATCAACCCTATATTTGTTTACGAAATCACGAGTTGGTGACCTAGTGGTAAATGACAGATTGCGATGCTTCATTCAAATTAAAAACTGGAGACCTTGGGTTCGAAACCCGCTGCTGGTGTGGAAGCCAAACTTGTGGGCATGGGAGGCTGAAATGCTTATGTGAGTCTTCCCTACCCCTAGAAGAGGTAGATAACCTTGATTTGCCACCAGTTGTCCCCCTTTTTAAAAAGAGAAAAAAAAAATTTATTTACGGGTGCTGCTCTTCACACATACATTTTTTTTCGACCGTCCGATTGAATGAATTTTTTTTTTCTTCTTAAAAAGAAGAATAATGAATGGCAAATCACGGTTATCTATTTAGTCCGATTGAATGAATTTAAGACAATAGAAAAAAAAAATTAACAAAGAGTGGAAAGATAAAAAAAATCTGCGAAACATCGTGTATATGGGCCTACTTAAAATTTCGTGTACCCCTACTTCAAAAGTGTCCAAGGGCTCATATATCATTGATCCAAATTTTACACTTAACTAGCTATATAAAGCCCAACCCACCCACCGACTATCCAAATATAAGCTGGCCGCCACGTGTGACTCAAGCATCTCACCTAAATAATCAGAAACGAATTAAAATTTAATTAATTAAACCCAACAGAGGCCAACTGAAAACAGCAACAAACTGCCCGTGCCCGGAGAGAGAACTTTGTCCCGAAACATTTGAAAAATCATTTTTTAAAATTAAAAAAATTAAAGAAAAGAAAATAAAAGAACTACGCAGAGAGAGAGAGGGAGGTGGAAACTGGAAAGCAGATGATCTGAGGAAAGCTTCCAAATTCCCTCCACCTTCTCCTCCGTCGTCGTCAACCCAAAACCCTAGACTTCCTTCCCAATTCTCGCAGATTACATACACCCATACCAACACTGCTTTTATATTGATTTGTTTTCCATCATACACATTGCAATTCCTCCATTCGTCCCAAGATGTCTCTCAATATGAAAACCCTAACACAAGCCCTCGCCAAGACCGCTGCGGTCATCGAAAAAACCGTACAGACCACGGTCCAGGAGGTCGCCGGACCCAAGCCTCTTCAGGACCACGAGCTCTTCGACCAGATCGGGTCCGCCGGACCGGGCCTGGTCTGGAAGCTCTATTCGGCCAAGGCGGCTCGTGAGTCTACGCGCGCGCACCAGTACCCCACCGTCTGCGTCTGGGTTTTGGATAAGAAGGCTCTGTCGGAGGCGCGCATGCGCGCCGGATTGCCCAAGGCGGCGGAAGATGGGTTTTTGGAGATCATTCGAGCTGATGCGGCGAGGCTGGTGAGGCTGAGGCACCCCGGGGTGGTGCACGTGGTGCAGGCTCTGGATGAGAACAAGAATGCCATGGCAATGGTGACGGAGCCGTTGTTTGCGTCTGTGGCAAATGCGCTTGGGAATGTGGAGAATGTGGCTAAGGTGCCCAAGGAGCTTAAAGGAATGGTAGGTAGGCTCTGGTGGGCTTCAACTGTTTCCTTTTATGCTGGTTTCAAGTTTCGATAGTGTAATTTCGGTAATTTAGTGAATGCATGTTTGGATTGGATTCGTATGGACCTTGTGAATATTGGAATGTAGTTTAAAACAGTTAAATGCTCGGTCGTATTCAGTTTCTTTTATGTGGATCACCAGTAAAGTAACCGACTTGAATTCGAATTTAGCTGTGTGATTTTGAGAATGATACATTTTATTAGTGTTAATAAGCGGATGCTCTGTAGAACAACCAAGTTGTTCGTATTCCGAATATGATGTGCTCCTTCTTGCGTCTAGATGTATGCCCACTTAAATTGATCTAGTTTGTAAATTTTTAATGGGCTGGATATTTTCTCTCTCCAAGGGGAGAATGTTCTGGAAAATATTATTCTACAGAAAGTGCATTTCCTTTAGTCAATCTCCTATCTGTCATGTGCTATATTCTGAATCATCCTGTGATATCATAGCTTGCTCAAAAGGATTTTTGCTTTGCAGGAAATGGGTATATTGGAGGTGAAGCATGGTTTGCTCCAGATAGCAGAATCCTTAGACTTTCTTCATAACAATGCGCGTCTCATTCATCGGGCCATATCACCTGAGGTTACAACTTCTTCTTTGTTTGTTTTCACAATATTTCAAATATTTAGAAGTGAAATTTGTCAAAATTTAAACTCTTTGTAGATATTTTATCTCTTGTTAATCTTGAGGCTAGAATGTCTAGCAGAATACTTTTCCTTGTTGTCCTCTGTAACGTGAAGGTATAATTGTTGGGTTTTGCGTCTCAACATTAGGATGATGCAGAAATTAGGTTTGTATTACCTATTTCATTTGGTAAACTTTTTGGGTTTGGATTTGACTTCTTGGTTGGATTCCTTATTTGGTGGAGAGTTTTTGTTAAATCTATTTGATTAGGGTTTGGATTTACTTCCTATTAGGATTCTATGTAAACCTAAGTCCTGTGCTCTATAAATAGGACAATAGGGTTAGTTTATTTTGTGTGGCTCATTTGTGTGACATTTTGGTGAGAGTCAATTTGTGAGTTTGTGAGTTAGAGAACAATTTAGGAGAATCTTCTCTGTTAGTTTTGTGTTCTCTACTGGTTTAGGTTTGTAATTTGTGGGATTTGGATTGTGAGAGTTTAAACACTATTTTGTAATCTCTGGTTGTATAGTGAAATTCCTTGCCATGTTTTGCCCGTGGACATAGGCTTTACGCCGAACAACGTTAAATCTCATGTATCCATATTTTTAGATTGTTTGTTTCTTCGCATTCGCCTACGAAGTTGATGTATGGTACTTTGTTAGAATTCGCTTCCCTTTGCACATAAAAGTACAACAATAATTACTAAGGAAAAACTTCGTTTCATTTTATTGCTTGATCTTTATGTATCAGTCCCTCACTGAGTCTAATAAGTGTGTTTCTTGCCAATTAGTTATCATACTTGTCCTCCAAATTAGAGGTTCAATGCATATTGAATATGTCAATTGAATGTGAAACCATATTGCTGCAGAATGTCTTTATTACATCAAGTGGAGCTTGGAAGCTTGGTGGATTTGGTTTTGCAATCTCAACAGATCAAGCCTCAGGAAATATGGCTAATGTTCAGGCATTCCATTATGCTGTGAGTAAAGCTTCTGTTATAAGCTTGTTACACAAAAAATTCTACTTCACCTGCATAGTTTGACAATTATGAAAATGTGTGCTTTCTGTCCTGCAGAATATTATTAGCACACATTTGTTTTTTTTTTTATTTTGATCTCTTAACATTCATGAATTTATGAATGTCTTCATTTTCTTCCTTGCTTTATCCAATTGTTTTCCATCTATGCGGTTGCATTTGCAACAACTTTGAATGATCTATACTTGCACACCGGATTTCTTTTCAAATAGTCAAGAGTTTGGCAGTTTCTTTATGAGCAGTATGATACTTCCTGGTTACAATGTTGACCGTAATTTTTTAGGTTTATTTATTTAAATCTTATCTAGATCCAATGAGAGTTCCCCATGAGCAATGTGTACCAATCATTAATTGATTTGATATGGGTTGCACAGGAATATGATGTTGAGGACTCTGTGCTGCCCCTTCAGCCATCACTGAACTACACTGCTCCTGAACTTGCTAGGAGCAAAGCATCCTCAGCTGGATGTTCTTCTGATATTTTCAGTTTTGGTTGTCTTGCCTACCACTTGATTGCTCACAAGCCTTTGCTTGACTGCCACAACAATGTCAAGATGGTAATTTTCCTTTAAATTCTTCACTTTTTTCATACAAATGCAAGTGTTTAATTGATAGCTTGTTCATGTACAGAAAACACAAAAAGAGCTTGTATGATTTGCTTTTTCTCGCCTATTTACTACAGTGACGAAGAATCAAATTATTGCTATATTTATTCCTCTTTCTACATCTCCTTTAACAAGGATCATCTCCAACTTTTAGCTGCTACGTCCCCCACATGCACACTAAAATAGGTCATGGAATGAAGTAGGATATGTGTACTGGTCTTTAATACTTTTCTCCATTTTCATTGAGTGATCCTCATGGATGATGTATGGTTGTGTATTGGTGATATTGTTAATACTGAAGTTTTTCTTTTGCAGTATATGAATACCTTAAGCTACTTATCCAGTGAAGCTTTTTCCCCTATTCCTCCAGAGTTAGTTCCTGACTTGCAAAGGATGCTTTCTACGAATGAGGCTTTCAGGCCAACATCAATGGATTTTACAGGTAACTCATTAAACCTAACTGTATTGGTGCTTTGCCACCAAATGTAGGAAAACATTTCTCTGCTTCCGATGTAGAATAAGAGACATAGAGGATGATATGTGTAAAGAGACAGAGAAGGTTAAGGAGAGGTAAATCATGTTAAAATCAAGTATGGTTACTAGGAACCTATTAATAATGTAGTATAGGCAATTTCAAGATTAATAAATACTTAGAAATAATTAAACCTAGTCACTGAATTTCCTGGTTCTATTGATTAAAAGTAAATAATAATCAAATCTCTAAGCCCACCATCATTGTTAAAAATAGAACGCATGAGTTAGGGATGTTCCTGTCCTGATACATGAAAATCACTCTCAATTCTCCGTGGAAGCCAACAGTAGTGTAGTATTATGGCTAGAATTTGTTTTGTCATACAGGTATTTTTGGTTTAATCTTTGCATTATAAAATGCATACACATTTGGCCAGGTTATTATTGTTATGTTACATGTTTAAGTGTACTCTGATTGCTCTTTGTCTCATACTCGGGTTTGTTTATAATATTTATTTGCAGGTTCTCCATTTTTCCGGGATGACACTAGGTTGCGTGCTCTTCGCTTTCTCGACCACATGCTTGTATGCATTTGCATTTCAGCGTAATCAGTGCATACTTCTGGGATAATGTTACCCTAGATTAATATCTTAAAAGAAGAAAAAAGGCTTGACAAAAAAGATTTACGTGGTCATAAATCATTTTTTTTTATTTGCAGGAAAGAGATAACATGCAGAAGTCCGAATTCCTGAAAGCATTATCTGATATGTGGAAAGATTTCGATTCTCGTGTATTGCGATATAAGGTTTCTTTTTTGTTTGATCAAGTGATGTGTCATTTATTTTGACAGTATTTATGTTTTGAGTATATGTTTGAATTTTGGAAACAAAGAATAATGAAAAGACCACCTGATTATTGAAATGAAAACGACATCATGATTTTTGTTTTTGGTTTGAGAAAAAAAGAACCAAGCGCAATGGCGTTCTAGGATTCATATAGCCGACCCCACTTAGTGGGAAAAGGCTTTGTTGTTGTTGTTGTGGTTTGAGAAAAAAGAACCCCTCAGGTATCTGGTTATGCCTATTGGTGATTTGTGTTTCACTATATTGCATTTCATAGTTTTGTTCAGCAAACTGCTAAAGATATTTTGTCTATTGAACATGGTCTCTATTATGTCTTTCTAGGTACTGCCGCCGCTTTGTGCAGAACTTAGGAATTTGGTTATGCAACCAATGATTCTGCCCATGGTTCTCACGATTGCAGAGTCTCAGGTACTAATTGCTTTGCCTTTGTGATTGGAAATGAGCCATTGTTAAAAAAAGCTTTGTAAAGGATTGTGACTGTTTGTAAACTAATCATGCAAGGCTTGTTATCATGTTTCAGATTCATTGTTCTAAAAATCCTCGCCTAGGCGCTAGGTGGCATGCCACTGTCCCGATTAATCCCTAGGCGTTTGAAAATTAAGAAAGGGTGCCTAGACCGGCCTAGGTTGCGACGCTCACTTAGACAGAAAATAGATAACTTTCATTTTTCATTTTAGTTCAATAAATTGTAAGACTTGTTGAATACTTGGATGAACACTTTATATGCTTGTTCCCCATGTTTTCAATATGTTCTAATACTTTATAATCTCTGTCTTTAAATAAAAAAAAACCGCTTAGGCCCTGCCTAGACGCTAGGCTCCTACCCGCCGCCCGACTAGCGCCTAACGCCTTTTATAACCTTGATTAGATTGTATTATAGTTCCAATAAAAAGGAAAGATGGTAGCAATGATGGATGCTTGAGTTTTTAATTGTTGGGGTGGTTTAGGCAGTTTGGAAATTTTTATTTTTGTCGCTGTAGTTTGAAAGTGTACCCTTGTCCATAGCATGCATGTCGTTTTTTTTTAAGAAAATATTGTTTTCTTGTTAAAAGAAAATTGTTGTCAGCTAGCCTTGGAGGGTTTAACTGAGAAAATAAGGAGTTCACACAGAATCACTCAAAATTATATGTGAATTTTTGAAAGATCCATGAAAACAAATATGTGATGATCTCATAAAAACTGCCATGATACTTAATTTTTTAAAACATGCACGATTATTGAGACATCAAGCACTAAGCCTAAACTTTCTATAATAATGTCTTAAAACCTGTACTCTCTCTCTCTCTCTCTCTCTCAATCTCTCGCGTGCACACACACACACAGAGTCATGGTAGAGTTTATGGACATCATCAAGTGACTTTACGTTTTATAGCTAGATTGACTAAGTTTATGTCTTAAAACATAATGTAGGATAAGAATGACTTTGAGTTATCAACATTGCCAGCCCTTGTTCCTGTCCTGAGCACCGCTGTGGGTGACACATTATTGTTGCTTTTGAAGCATGCAGAACTTATTATCAACAAGGTAAGTGAAAGCACTTTTCTTATTCTCTTATTTGGTATTATTGCATTATTCGGTTCAATCCCTGCACACTTTGTGTGCTGTGTCTGTTCAGTTCATGGAAGTGGTGATTATTCCCAGTGGATTACTATGTTGCTAGCAGATACTTTCCCCATTATTGAGTTATACACTTAACCTGTTAAGTATTTATTTTTAGACTATGCAAGATCACTTGATATCACATGTCCTGCCCATGATTGTTCGAGCATATGGTGATGGCGATGCTTGCATACAGGAGGAGGTTTTGAGGAAGTCTTCTTTCCTTGCCAAAAAAATTGATGTTCAGGTGAGTATGCATTTACATTCTTTGGAAGTGCGCACACACACACGTTCAGGTGAGTATGCATTTACATTCTTTGGAAGCACACACACACAGAGCAATGAAAACATTTGAAATACTACTTTTGAAGATGTGTTACAGTTGTGGGTTATACTGTTGGCTTTTTTTCTTTTTTTTTTTCCGTAATACAAAAATGTGTTTAGCACATGGATGAAGATAAACAAAAGCTATATTTTAGTTTTAGTATCTTTCTTCTAAATGTTCACTCACACACACACACACACACACTCTCTCTCTCTCTCTCTCTCTCTCTCTCTCAGTGCTGGAGACTTTTGAATATGTGTTACAGTTGTGGATTATACTGTTGGCTTTTTTTTTTCCGTAATACAAAAATCTGTTTAGCACATGGATGAAGATAAACAAAAGCTATATTTTAGTTTTAGTATCTTTCTTGTGAATCAACGTTTTATGGGAGAGCTACTAGTATTTGTTGTCTTATATTTTCATTATTTCCAGCTAGTGAAACAAGCTATTCTGCCTCGTGTTCATGGCTTAGCTCTTAAGACAACTGTTGCCGCGGTATGTATTTATTCTTTTGTTGGCTTTCTTTGGTTTCTTAAGTTTAATTTAAGAACATTCTTATTGTGCATTCACCTTAAATGATATCAGTCTGTTCTTGCCATTAGTGAAAATTGAAAATACTGAAATTTGATTTTCTTTCTGTTGGTTATACATAATTTAAAAAGAAAGAAAAAAAAAATAATCTGTTGTAACTTAAAAGCAACGGAGTTTGATGTTATAACTTATATTGAGCATGATTTGGTTTTCATTTCATTCATATTATGAATTTGGAATCAAACTAATTATTTAAGGATATGATCCCCTATAATAATATTTCTGGCACCACTGTGTTTTGGTCAGCCTCTTGGTTTCTTATCTTGAATTTAACTGGTATTTCCTTTGTTTATAGGTGTATCTAGTGGTCAACATTGTAATATGTTAATAACTTAATACCAACGAAGTGTCCCTGCCAGTCCTAGTAGATTGACTTTCAATTGTCTTTGGCCTGTCACTTCTATTATATTTTCTGTTATGCAAACTAGTTGATAGTACTTAGCACTCTATTTTACCAAGAGTTATTGACCTAATCATAGTAAGATGGAACTTAAGATCACACATTTTTATCACCTAATGTACCAGAAACTTGTCCGAGTTTCGTGCATCCTGTGCTAGTTGTATGTTGCTTCCTCATATGTCCCTGACACTTTGCATTACTGATCCTGAATGCGGAAAATGACTTGATTGAGTGATTATTATCTCCTAAATTGTTATTGAAGCATATTGTTTCTTTTGTTGAATTTGCACAGTATATACTGTTTTCTAATTCCACTAATTATTAAACCATTTGATTGTAATGGATTTGCCCATGTTTCTACTTCTGAGGAAATTAACTTTTTAAACTGCCATTTATTAATTAACATGCAACTTGTTAAAAAAATGGCATGATTCAGCAGTGAAAATTATAGAGGAATACAATTGTACAGTGGTATTCATCCTACGATTCACCTCTTGAATCTTCTGCCTGAGTTGGTTTCTCAAATATCATTGATTTGTGTATTTTCTTTGGACAATGGAATGCTGGTGGCAGTGAACTCATAAGAAATTAAAGTCCCAAAATACAGTTTTCTTTAGTTTTTTCTGAATTGACGGCCAATTGTATGACAGTTGAAGATGAATGACCTGGATGTTACCCTTTTTTTTTCTTGGTACTGTGGGTTCAACTGTAGCTTTTAATTCCATGAGACTACCAGTTCGAGGTGGCTCTTGAACTTGACTTGGGTGAATTTTATTTTGTTTTGTTATGGTTTAATCTTAATGTAACAATTGAACATGAATTTCAAATGTGCTTGTTTTGGCAGGTGAGAGTCAATGCTTTGCTTTGTCTAGGAGATTTGATTCCTACACTCGATAAGCATGCTATTTTGGATATTCTGCAAACAATTCAGCGTTGTACAGCAGTTGACCGCTCTGCTCCTACCCTTATGTGTACTCTTGGGGTGTCAAACTCAATTCTTAAGCAGGTAACCGTTTGCAATAATGAATCTGGTTCTGTGGTTGCTTTATCTGTCTTCCGTAACATTTTACCTAATATCGTTATGTATTATTAATTTATTACAAAGCTACAAGATATAATTCATTGTCTTTGCTTCATGATTTTCAGCATGGGGTAGAATTTGTTGCAGAGCATGTCCTCCCGCTGCTCATACCTCTTCTTACTGCCCAGCAATTAAATGTTCAGCAGTTTGCCAAATATATGCTCTTTGTCAAGGATATTCTGAGGTGATAATTGAATGTTTTGAGTTTCACCCAAGTAATGTCTGCATGCTTACATGCATTCTTATCAGTCTCAGTATTATATAATTCTTTCTCGCATTTAGTTTTACTGATATTAAGTCTTCTTTTCTGTATTGGACCTATTGGTTTTGTGGCAGGAAGATAGAGGAAAAACGGGGAGTTACTGTGACGGATTCTGGAATTCCAGAGGTAAAACCATCTCCATCTGTCAACGGACTCCACTCCCAAGTCCCAAGCAAAATAAGCGGAAATGTTGCCACCGCTGCAAACAGCGGTCCAGCATGGGATGAAGATTGGGGTCCTATAAAAAAGCAGCCCTCCAATTCCCTCCAAATTTCTACAAATTCCATTACCTCCACTTATCCCACTCCGGGTAATGAACCAATTCAAGTAACTTCTTCACAGCCAAATTCCTTGTTGCGAACTACAGTAACTAGTCAGCAAACACCCGTATCATGTCCCCCAGTTGATATAGAGTGGCCTCCTCGGGCGTCTTCTGGAGTTACCCCAGTTGCTGATACTGAGAAGCAATTAAATGCAGGAGCATCATCCAGTTCCAGTTTTGATGACGTTGATCCCTTTGTTAACTGGCCCCCACGGCCTAGTGGCCAAGTAAGTGGAATGGGCCCTTCTAACAATGGTACGATAGAGCCTCCCAGAAACAAACTGTCCAGTGGATCAAACAGTATGAACCTCTACAGCGATAGCAATGATAGTTGGGCCTTTGTTACTGGAAGGTCTGTTGAGCAAATAGGACTTGGTCAAGGCAATGCAACTTCGATTACTGGTGGTTTGGGTAGCTCAGGTTTTAACCCCCCGAGTTCTATTGGATTTATGAAACAGAATCAACCGATATCAGCTTCAAATGCTTACACAGATGAAAGATCAGCTGATCTTGGGTCCATATTTGCTTCTGGAAATAATGCGCAGACAGCACCAAGACTTGCTCCTCCCCCATCAACTGCTGTAGGTCGAGGAAGAGGTAGAGGGAAGGGTGCTAGTTCAGTGTCACGCTCCAGCCATGAGAAATCGGCAACTGAACAGCCACCCCTCTTGGATCTGCTATAAAGCTTAATACATGGTTTTAACCTTCATAACGTTGGATGTAAGAAGGGCACAACAAGAGATTTGGGAATGGCCCATGTAGAGTAGGCCTGCCTTGCTGTGTGGAGAAACTGATTTTGTAAATGATTTTGGGATACTACCGTCATATTTCGAGCATGGGTGACTGACAGCCAGCAGCAGCTCTCGGGGATATCAAGGTTTGTTATGTATCGGTCTTTTTTGTGCTTAGTTTGTATTTTGTTGTGATTTGGCACCAAATTTTGCATTGTAATTTGAAAGCATGTTGGGTTCAATTCTTCTGGATAAGTGTAATCTTCGTTGCAGGCCCAGCCTCAAAGACTGGGTTTGAAATCAATAAAAGAGAGTCAGGGTGGCTGAATGATATTGGAAGCAATATGTATATGTACCGAACAATTTTTGCTACTTGGATTTGTTTTTGTAGTCACTGACTCATCGCCAAGTGCGTATTCACCTTTCTTCATTTTTTCTTCTTCTGCTGTATGAAATTGTTATATAGGTGAGAGATTGAGAGTGGTTTTATTGTGGTTATGGTAGTAAAGACTCAAGTGCCTTACCGGAGGTGGGAGTTTGTAAGATGGTAAAGACATGAAAGTAGAGCTGCCTGCCAATCGGCAATTGTACATTTCAAGTTTTGTGCGTTCTGTTTTACTTGCCTTGAATGGTGATGTGATATATTATTTTTGTCGGATTGACACGAGCAACGGGCCAGACTGACACGAGCATGACACAAATAAATAAGTCGTGTTCAAGCTCTATTACATTGATTGTTATTTCATTGTCTATTTTTTGAAATTTATTTTCAATAAGCAATTTCAGATTAACAAACAAAATTCTTTTAATATTACACTTTAGAAAAGAAGAAAAGTATAAGAGAAGTATCCACATTTAAGTGAATCACGTAAAGACTTGTGTGGTGGTGTATTTTACGAACCTAACATAGTTAGTAGTTAAGCCAATTATTTGCATGAACATGCACATATCGACATGTAATGGAGCTCAAGATATATAGTAAGTGCACCTCACTTTTGCATTTGGCATGTAATACATTGAATTGAAGAGAGTTATAATTAAGAATATAGAATCATATTTGAGTACATTGTATAACAAATAATAATAAAAACATATCCGCAATTAATTTAGTAGGTACATCATTAAGTGTATGTCATAGAAGGGTGTAATAGAATTAGCCAAGTTTTGAATTTTTGGAAAATTCAAATACCTTCTAATTTCAATTTTAAATTTTGAAATTTCAGTTTCGGACTTGAATTTTGCACGGAATATTTTTGGAACTCTTGGCCAGAAAATGGGAATATTAGAGAAGTAAATAGCACGAATGCAATGCATGGATTGCTGCCGCCGCCGCCGCCGCCTACTAGAAGTAATTCCTAAACTTGAAGCGTTATTAATTTTATTTTATTTTCTAAAGAACTTCATGTATAGTTAAGCAGAATGCAGTGCATGAAACAGACGTAAATAGGACTACTGAACGAAGAGGATTAGGGGTTTAGGGGGAGTATCTGTATCTTATCTTTATTCTTTATCCTTCAGTTATCATATATAATGCTTGTAAAATCATGGATTGGCTTATCCTCAAATCAAGCTAGCAATCCAGAAAGCCTATATTTATGCATGCCTCAACCCTGCTTTGATATTAATTTGGTCACTTTAAACTTTTTGCTAAATAAATAAATCAATTATTTATACTCTTCCAACGCATGACTAATCGCATGATTAATCTAGCTAGTAAACAACCATTAATCAACCAAGAGTAATGGATGCACTTGTCATGATCAACAACAAGAGGATCTGCTTAATATGCTTTCACTGAGTCCAATTGTAGGGTTAGAGTTCGGATTCCTGCTTCAATATGTCTAGTTTCTATGTTATTTGAGCAAGATTCAAGTATAATCGAAATTAACAGTAAAAGATTTCAACTTGGTCAAGCTCAAGTACGTAGTACGTTTGTAAAAACAAAACAAGTGTTTTGGAGTATGATGCAAGAGACTACTTATCACCTAAGCCTCCTCAATTTCATCTTGAATCAGTTTTGTAAGAAAGATGGAGGTCAAGTAGGCTTGTCATGATTTAGGCTTGAAAATGTCCAAAGTGGTGATTGGTTTTCAAGTTGAGTGAAATAACAAGTAAAGCCACTTCGATCTCCCTTTCTATTCAAACTACCTCTCCAAAAAGTCTTAAATATAGTATAATACATTATAAAACTAGCTTACTCCTAAAGCATACGAAACAAAGTAGATATGGAGATCCCCAGCCATTTTGAATGTCTAGTCTCAACACCGTCACATAGTTTTATAATTCCATTTATGTTAACTTTGCCACCAACTCATATATATATATAGAGGAAAGTGATATTCACACATCCATTCACACACATTTTTGTTAATTTTTTGGTTATTTACTTTCTTCAATTCATTCGATTTGATAACAAAAAATTAAGAAAAATGTGTAGAAGTAAAAATAAATGTGTGAATAGCATTACCGTATATATACATATGAATAACACGTGTAAAGTACACAACGCCACAAGCATTCTAGGTACACACAGAAAAAAAAACTTTATCTGAGAAAATAAAGATTTAAACAAAAGCAACTCACATGGGATGAGATGACATGCATTAATCAATCATCTCCGAACTCCAATCGTTATTATAAAATGAATTAATTATGGGAATGGAATATTGTAACGCGGGAATGGAATTGGATTCTCTCGGAGGCAAACCCTCGAGATCCTTTTGACTGGGGTTAAAATTCAACGGCTACAATTATTATAACTTTTAGAGGACTCCCTCTGTTTGTAGTTGTTGGATAAAAATTCAACGGTACACTAACACCGATCAAGAGGATCTCGAGAGGTTGCCTCGGAGAGGATCCAATTCCTGCAGGAATTTCAATAAAGTGGGCCGTTATTTTTGCACTCTTTTCTGCTTGTCTATGGATTCTCTGCCTAACACTTACCCCTTAATATGACCCAAAATCACGGTCTCTGCTTTCTCCTTCGGCCAGGCATTTGTACACAATGGTCGGGCATGGACCAAACACCATTAACTAGTAATTTAAAATTATAATTTAGTGGTTAGTCTTTATCATTTGTAAATGAGAAGTCTTAAGTTTGATTATTGCCGAATGCGAATTCTAACCAAATTATTATAATTAATTCATTGTAAGGCTTAGCAAACTCTTTTACCTCTTTAGTGTAGATAACACCGCATATATTTAAAAGATACTACTAATGCATGAGGTAATGATTCAGTTTTTGCTTGCACTTACGATCGAAATTGTTGTGTGTATTCATTACATTCACACATTGTTACATTCATAATATGTATCTGATTGATTCACTCAAATTCTAAAACATGTACACTTGATAATAATATTTAACCCTAACCTTTAATAGTAAAATACTTAATACATGTATTACTCTTCGATAGAAATCATGCTGCCTGATGTATCGAATACGCTGAACGATTTTTCAGACAACATTAAAAAAGAAAACTATATATATGGCCATTGGTTTAGAGAAACTGAGGCCAAATGCATGCCATGCATGATAATGATGCTTGTGAATTTATCACAATTAATGATGTAAAGTAGTAGTTAGTTATGCTTCAGAAAATTCGGAGCATTACTAATCCATATTTTATGCTTAATGGGCCAATCGTGGGTTTACCACCCAAAACAAAAGAAACAAGTTCAAATGGTTAACATGTTTGACTTAATGATAGTGTTCCACTCAATTTGGAGTCGACTATTTATGTAATTTTGTTAAAAAAAAATTTTGCATGACACTACCAAAAAAATGAGTAATAATAACTTAAGTTTTGTTTTCTATACAACAACCTTCTATTTAAGGGTGGAATATTTGTTCTAAACCATGCAGTAGACCGGTCAAAATAATTAAGTTTTGAACTTACCATTTAGGTGAGAAAAACATGAGACTTCTTATTTAAAATGAGTAAGAAGTTTTATATTCGATTTTCGTCAAAAGTTAATTGAAATCACATTATTATTGGCTCATTGTGAGGTTTAACTTACTCTCGCACCCCCTTTATGTAGATAATATCGTTTGTTATAAAAAAAAAAATGTAATGTAATTTACTCCTTAATCTTTATAAATCTAGGTATGCATAGGGCGGCGGGTGCATGGAAAAGAAGATCAAGGTTGAATAAGTAACTTTGCAATGAGCTACGGTTTGTTCCTCTTTATAAATCTTAGGGAGAAGGGAAAACAAACTAACCAAAATATCATATTTCACTTAACACCTGTATAGTGGCTTATCTATTTATTTGTAAGTGAGATCTTAATGTCGAATTTTGTAGATGATAAATTTATATCAAATTAATATGCTTAACTCATACATATTGTGGCTTAAACTCAAATCTTACGCTTCTGTGTAAACATAATGTTGTATTTAATCCTATATATAACAATATAATATATATAAAAATAAGAAGGGGGAACGAAGGAAGAACAAAAGGCCAGAATTTGCGGCATGGTGACTGGTCTTTCCCGCTCCTATTTAAAGGCATCTCAATCGGCACAAAGTCACGAACTAATCTCAAAATCGCATTACTCATTGGCTGCTTAATTTTTACATTTGGGAAAAAAAATTTAAGTTCCAATGGCAAAGAGATTACCACTAACCCTCTTCATCTCTGTCGTTGTAATATTGGGCAGTAGTATTAGTAGTAGTGTCCAAATCCAAGCTGTAGGCAACCCTAATTACAGAGAGGCCCTGGCAAAGTCCATACTCTTCTTTCAGGGACAAAGGTCAGGGAGACTCCCCGCCGGTGCTGCCCAACAAATCACATGGAGGTTCAATTCTGGGCTTTCCGATGGTCGTCTGGCAAATGTAAATATGCTATATACTTAATTACTGCATTGTATTTTGTTTTTTTAATTTAGCTCGTTATAGATGGTCAATTTCTGGAATATTGCATTACCCTTCATGCATACAAACCTATTCACACTATTTGTAATGTGGTCTCTCTGTAAGTTAGGGAGGGAAAGGGAAGGTAATGGTACAGTCAGCCGCACACATGTGAGAAATCCGATCAGTAGCAATGTGGTGGATGGGGGCAATAGGGTGGGGTACGTTAAAAGGCTTAACTGTGTTTTTAGGTCAAAGGGAAGTTATTGATAAATAATAACTTTTAATAAATTAAGGCAATCACTATATATATTTTCAAGTTCTAAAAGATGGCGCTAGCTGCGCTAGGGCCTAGCACTTCGACGGCTAGATGGTGCCTAGGCGGACTAAACGGATTGAAGTAAATTTATTATATATTGTATATATAAGTGTCTGTTTATACCTAAAAAATACATAATTGCATTGGAATACATAAATTTCAAAATAAAATATTAGAACATAATACAAAATGAAAGTTATCTATTTTATGTCAAAGTGGGAGTCGCGACTTAGGTGGGTATCTAGACCGGTCTGGGTAGTTTAAGTGGGCCTAGGCGGTCTTGGTGGGGGCCTAAGTAGGTCTAGGTGCTCTTTTTTAATTTTTAAATGTCTAAGGATTAATCGGAGTAGTGGCTAACTGCAGCCTAATGTCTATACATGAATATTTAGAATAGTGTATATATTAAAGGGGTGTGAAGCATATAGATATACTCTTACATGTGGTTTGAAATTGTGATCCGAAAATATTGTTTCAATGGATAATGCTTGGAGTATCACCAACTGATCGTTTTACTGCTTGCTTTATATAAGTGCAAAGATGATAGACACATGCAAAGCATACGAACAAAAAGAAAGAAAAATATGAGTGCAAATAAAATCTTCTGAATTTAGTCTCTAAGCGTGGTCAAATGTAGGGAAGGTCAAATGATTTCTTCACAAAGAAAAAGATGTAAAAAGAAAAGGAATAGTGAATGTAATGAAAACAATTAAGCACTTTGATCCTTTTCTTTTTTACCTACTATGTTTGTACAAGGTAAATTTATTAAGTATGTGTATTATGACAGTATTTCAAATTAATCATGCAATGCACTGTTATATGTTTTATATTTTCTACGTAATATTATGTAATTGACTTAAGATACCGTCATATTAATAATATCCTATTACAAAAATAAAAACCAAATCTTTTCAAAATTCTAAGGAAATTACGAAATAGTCACGAGCGTTTCATTGGAATGAGAAGTTACTTGTCTGGTGCACCAAATATTATTGTGTAGACAAAATTTGATTGGAGACAAACATGAACCTTCGACCTATATGAAAATATTTGCATCAATTTTGCAGGTGGACTTAACTGGAGGATACTATGACGCTGGAGACAATGTCAAGTTCAACTTCCCAATGGCATTCACCACCACAATGCTGTCATGGGGAGCACTTGAATATGGCAAGCGCATTGGCCTCCAGTTACCAGAAGCCCGGGCAGCGATACGGTGGGCCACGGATTATCTTCTAAAGTGTGCTAGGCAAACGCCCGGTAAACTCTATGTTGGGGTCGGTGATCCAAATGTGGACCATAAATGTTGGGAGAGGCCAGAAGACATGGACACGCTTAGAACCGTGTACTCAGTCTCACCAAGCAACCCGGGCTCGGACGTTGCTGGAGAGACAGCCGCTGCATTAGCGGCTGCTTCTTTAGTTTTCCGGAAGGTTGATCCGAAATACTCAAAGTTGCTGTTGAACACGGCCAAGAATGTGATGCAGTTTGCAATTCAGTACCGAGGGGCATACAGTGATTCACTTGGATCTGCAGTCTGCCCATTTTATTGCTCATATTCTGGATATAAGGTAGGTAACATAGAATCCGGATCCTCTTTATCCTTGCTAGATTTTGCGTCAATTTTTTATTTGTTAATTTATTGACCTTTCCAATTTGGTAAAAAAAATAAAAATAAATTCAGGATGAGCTGCTGTGGGGAGCTGCATGGCTTTTTAGAGCGAGTAATGAACTTTATTATTACAATTTTATGAAATCCTTGGGAGCTAGTGATTCAACAGACATTTTCAGCTGGGACAACAAATTTGCTGGTGCTTATGTTTTATTATCAAGGGTACAAATTCTATACTCATCATCAACCTTTTTCCACCTTATTTCAGTACAATTGTTCTATTAAGGGTGCATTTCATATATAACGATTCGTTTTTAGTTTTCAAACATTTGTTTTCACTTTGTTTGAAAACTAAATAATTTATTTGTTAAATGTATTTGGTAATGTTTTTCAGTTTTCAAAATACTAAAAGCTGAAAACTCAAAATTAAAATGATTTTCAAAAGGCCTCAAATTAATTTTTATTGTTCTTACTTTAATTATAAATTTATAAATTCTAACAAAGTGGTTTATATATTTCTTAGAGGGCATTGTTGAACAACGACAAAAACTTTGAGCCATATAAACAACAAGCAGAGCAATTTATGTGCCGGATTTTGCCTAACTCACCCTCTTCAAGTACTCAATATACACAAGGTAAACATAGTTGTTTTCACTATTGGTTTATCACTTCAGCCAATTTTTGACCTGCCAAAATCTCAGTAAGTATGGATTCAAATATAGAATACGGAAATTATAGTAGGATTGTTATTAGCAATCTAAAATGGTTATTCTTGCATTCTTCCTTCCCTTGTTTTTCCGTGAGAGAGTAGTGTAAAATAAATGTGTTCTAACCATGTATATTCGTTTAAAATATAGGAGGGCTCATATATAAGCTGCCTGGAAGTAACCTCCAATATGTGACCTCAATAACATTCTTGCTTACTACCTATTCCAAGTACATGGCTGTTAGAAAGCTCACATTCAACTGTGGTACCCTCGTCGTCACTCCGAAGACCTTAAGAAACCTTGCAAAACAACAGGTACATCAATTAATCCTGCGTGACAATGTCAAACTGTAAATTTGAACCACTGATTATTATGTTAATTATCATCTAAGTGTTTACTCTAAGTTCAATCATTTATCATTTTATACAGGGGCTGATTTTTATTGAAATTTTTAGGTGGACTACATTTTAGGGGTAAACCCTCTGAAGATGTCCTACATGGTAGGGTATGGACCCTACTATCCCAAGAGAATTCACCACAGAGGATCCTCGTTGCCTTCATTGGCAAGCCATCCTCAGACCATAGGTTGTGATGGTGGTTTCCAACCATTCTTTTATTCGTTAAACCCAAACCCTAACATCTTAGTTGGAGCCGTTGTCGGAGGTCCAAACCAGAACGATGGGTTCCCAGATGACCGCAGTGATTACAGTCACTCTGAGCCTGCAACGTACATAAATGGCGCTATTGTAGGACCCTTGGCATACTTTGCAGGGAGCTTATAAAGTTGATGATCTTAGGCTCACAATGAGCAGCAGCTTATAAGAGTTTCTCTTTCTTTCTTCGTTTCTTTTTTCTTTTTTCTTTTCTTCTCTATATGGTTCCCGTTTATCTCAAAATCTAACTATATGTTATGAACTAGCTAGCTACGAGTGGAATTTGTCATTCTGATGGCTGTCCTAGGTAACAATCATTTCAATCTTCATACCTACAGGCTACCTCAATGTGTGGAGAATAAGAGGTTACATATCCTTTAGAAACTTTTGGAGAACTTGTTCAACTATCAAAGAAGATGAAAGGAAGAAGTTTTGTAATAGGACACAATTTACTTTAATGTGATTGAATAAATAACAGATGAGGCTTTAAAATCCTTCACTTCATATACAATATTAAGTCGAAAGCGGAGATATGTTTTGAACACTTCCTCGTGACCTTCCACCATAGTAGGCTGCAATCATTTGTGAATTTGAACTTTCCAAATATATTGAAAGTATATACTACTACTAAGAAAAGCAGACGCTAGTACACCACTGCTGAGAGAAGTATTGCATTCTTTTAGAATTTGGACTTCTTGTTATTTTACTCTTTGGATGACTCTAGACTTTTCAACTACGAACGGCCTCTTAATATTATGGTTTACTAGTATTTTTCTTCACTTGTAAATGAGAAGTCTTAGATTCAATTCAATTCTCGCCAAAGACGAATTCAAACCACATTATTGAAAGAAAAAAAAAAAAAGAGTAAACACAGTTCAATTAAGATCTATAAAAAATAGTGTCGTTTTAATTATCCACTTAACATTTTTCATTGAGTCCTAGAAACAAAAGACAATCATTATTTGCTAATTAAGGCGTTGAACCCAACAAATCTTAGTCTTTGTGAGTTACCTTTTAGTATGCCTCAAGTGACTCAGAAATTTCACTACACTATAATACTAGTGGCTGGGCAGTTTTAATCCTTTCCACTTTGGTAAAAACAAAATCAGGATGAGCTGCTGTGGGGAGCTGCATGGCTTTTTAGAGCAACAAATGAAGTTTTAGGATTTATCTGCATACAAAAATCCACGAATGTTCATATAAAAACTAATATTCACGAACGCGAGCATATAAAAATAGAGTATTTGGATTTAACTGCATAGTAAGATATTGTTCACCAAGAACAGTTAATATATCAGCACCAAAGAATGGTACAGTATACTATTGCTAGTCATCATACTTTCACTGCGAAGAACTGAAAGAAGCAATTGCATCCATTTCTTCTTGCAAAACAAGGGCATCAATAAATACATCCAGATTCTCTCCCTGCATCACATCATTTATCGAATGATGAGTGATGCCAACACGGTGATCCGTTACACGTCCTTGAGGAAAATTGTATGTACGGATGCGTTCAGATCTATCCCCACTACCAATCTGTTCAATGTGTTGAGCACCATAAACCAATATTGAAAGCAAAGCCAAACCAGATTGTATCAACTAAAATTCATCATATCATGCATACCTGTTGAGATCGAAGTTTTGTTCGATTGGCGTGAAGTCTAGACCTCTCTATCTCATAAAGCTTTGCACACAACACCTTAAGTGCCTTGGCTTTGTTCTACAAGGACCCCCAAAATTGGAAACGAGAAATATAGTAAAGAACAAGGACTACAAGAACAAAAATAAATAAATACCAAAAAAGATAATTAGCCTGTACGTTATCAGAATGCTCACGTAATGGAGGTCAACAATCATACATTGTACATCACAGATGTTGCAAAAGAATTCAATGAATGAGTATGATTTCTGTAACCATGCACAACTAAATCATACATAAAACAAAAAAAGTTGCCCATGCCCACTTGGACCTATAAATATTTGTGACATCCTTTAGGCATGAGTGCTTCAGAGAAGGCAGGGCATGTTGGGAGAACAATTTGTGAATTTTTCAAGTTTCAGGCTACGTTGAATGTCGGCTTAGGGGTTTTAGGGTTTAGGGAATAAAAGGACATACGAATCTATAATTCTCCATCTAATTTGTTAAAGTGACCAACAATGTTTAGAATAAGTTATTGCCAGTGAAAAATGATATAGTAAAAGATGATATACGTATATAATTTTATACATAGTTCAGGAAAAAAGCTCCTTTTGTATTTCACTAGATTTTTCTAATAAAACTGTACTAGGAAAATTATCAACTCCATATAACAAAAGAAAAATGAATTTTAAGCTCAAGGATACAACAACTGTAATTTAGCTGAAAAAAGTTTTGGTAATACCATATGTTGGGATCGCTCGTCTTGTATGGCTACAGTCATGCCAGTTGGAATATGAGTTATTCTAACAGCACTGTTAGTTGTATTTGCATGTTGACCACCTGAACCACCAGATCTATACGTGTCAATTCTCAAATCTTCGTTCCTCAGGTGGACATCTACCTGCAGCAATCCCATATACATATGGTCAGAAAAAATAATGTCATTTTGAAAGCAAAATCACAATAACCACAAAGTCCGGATGTCAAACAGTGAATACAAGAAACTTATGTCAATAGATAAATGTTAGATTCAGTCTTCCAACTAAAAAGATTAGCACGTAGAACCTCATCAGCTTGAGGAAGGATAGCAACAGAAACAGCACTAGTGTGAATACGTCCAGACTTCTCTGTCACAGGAACTCGCTGCCAAAACAACATTGTCAGTATTTTTGGGGGCAACTGTAAGTACTGCATTGAGCAGGTGGGAGGCAAACCTGTACTCTGTGAACCCCACTCTCAAATTTAAGTTTCCCATAAACATCAGCTCCTGAGATCGCTGCAGTAGCTTCCTGGAAAGATGTTATGATTAGCATGTAGCATCGCATGCATTAGGTGTTTAAAGCATCTAGCTCAATCTGGGTCTGTTGAAAGGCGTGAGTTAAAATCAGACATCACACCTTATATCCTTTAAGATCAGACTCAGTTATATCCACCACTTCAAACTTCCAGCCCTTCTTTTGTGAGAATCTATCATACCTGTGGTTAATTGTTATACGCACAAGATGAGACTCTCGAGGAGAAAATACATACAAGAATTTACAAGTATTGATACAAACTTACATTTTAAATATGTCCATTGCAAACAAAGAAGCCTCGTCCCCACCAGTTCCTAATGAAATCTTTCGTCATATAAAAAATAAAAAAATAAAAGACATGCAATGGAATAAAAATTTGTTAGGCAGGCGCGTAATACCTGCTCTGACCTCTAATATGCAATCCCTCTCATCAGCATCATCCTTAGGAAGCAGGGACTTGAGCAACAAATTGTGCAGCCTTCTTTCTTCGTGGATGGCTTGATCCAATTCGGTAGTTACCATATCAAGCATGTCTTTTTCTTGAGAACACTCATCGATGAGAGTCCTCAAACCATTAATCTCCTACAAAGCAGAGAAGCAAACAAATGATTTAGTTCGGTCTGCACAAGGATAAAGGTTTATGTTGAAGGTTTTGTTCTAATGTCAGTACCTTGGTTGTGGCTCTTAGACGACTTATAAGGTCCACGGAAGTGCTGAGTTTCCGTAGCTCCTTGTTCGCCCTCGCATACTCTTCTGCAGAGGCATCAGGCTGTCTTCAAGCAAAAGGTCCAACACCATTTCAATTCCAAAATTTGTTTTTTGTTCTTAGTCAAACACTACATTTAACTATAATTCCGCAAACAGAGAGTCAACGACATAGGTAAACCTGGTTAATGAGAGTGTGAAGAAAACCACTCCTCTGCTCGATAAGCGATAGCCTTTGCTCCATGATCTTAATAAGTTTTGGAGATAGATCAGGCTCCAATTCTGCTCATTTTTTTTTCATTTGTATAAATGTAAAACTAATTTAAACATAAAGAAAACAACATCGAAGAAGAAAGCATCACTGGTAGTGGTATTAATCAACAGAAACAACAAACGAACCCGTTGAGAATGAACGAAGAAATCGAAAAGGATGGGAAAAGGCAGGCACTGCTGGCCGGACCAAATTACGCCACACTTGGCTTCTCATTGTCACACTCCCTCCCAGAAACCCCTCCCCCTTAGTACGAACAAATCCAAACAAAAGTAGCAATAAATCTGAAATTCGAATAACACAAGAACAGTACAACTAATTAATTAACCAACAAGTGCACAATTTCAAGAATTCATAATCTCCGTGCCCTGCCAACCAACAAGTGCTAATTAATTAACCCGTGAAATATCCGGAAATCAATTAAATAAAAAAATAATAAGATTAAGAAAAGTAACAACAAGAAGGTACCTATGACTGAAAGCAAAAGAAGCAAATGAGAAAATCAGCTTTTATCAGCTTTAGCTTGTGGGAAAGTGCTTGCGTTGCGACTTGCGAGTGATTGAGTTGAGTTGTTGGATTGCACTGTCTAGTTTGTACGAAAGAAAATCAAAGAAGAAGAAGAAGAAGCCATGGGAAGCAAGACCAGGAAGCAACAAGAAGTGGGCTTAAGCTTAACCTAGGTTACTGTTTGGTCCACACGAGTGGGCTGGACTAATTGACATTTTTTCGTGGCCGGAAAATTCTTCAATACAGAAATGTATGTTATTCCTTTTCGTCGAAAGAAATAAATAAAAATATATATTTGCACTTTTATATGTTTTTAGGAGGTGGACTCCTTTAGTCAACGACAGAAAAATAAATGAGATTTCAAATTTATAGCCTTCCATTGAAGTAGAACTTATGTTTACATTTTTGGGAAACGTAATGACACACCCCGACCGAAATTAAGGCATGCTGGCCGTCACGTGAGAGTGACGTAGCCATGTGCACAGTGCGGAAGCGATAATGATAAGAAGTATATGAATAATTAAAAACCGAACTACTTGAGTGCACTACTAAACATGAAGTGATAAAAGTTAGTTACAAAAGTAAATACTCCTAATCAGAGCATAATAAGTTTAGGTGCAGTCCAGTAGGACAAGTACTAGTTATACAGTACCAGGAATGTCCTACTATTATTTAGATAGGTCAGAACTGTCGACGTCCTCAAGCCACCAACATCAAGCTTACTTAAAACCTGGAGGGGCGCAAAACAGAAAACGTGAGTGGGCAAAAAACAAATGTTTTACAAAACCATTTCATTTATCAACATATCTAACCCCTCGTTGTAAAACATGTATAATTTTTCCCAGAATCAAGATATACACATATACATAGATATATATATGAAATCATATCAATTCAGTTCATGCTTCACATAATCATAAACATATGTATGCCATGCCAATATATAACAGAGTAAGTAATTCAGGTGAGAATAACTTCATAGAAATATAACATATTAGCCGAAATCCCTGTGGTAGTCTGTACGGCTGAATTCATAGCTCAAAAGTCAATCTAGCCGGAGTCACTACAATGACCTATACGACACTATACTGCACAAGAGTCGGAACCAAATGAAAAGGTCTGTACGACAATACCGGGTGTAATATAATTATGCTCAATACTACTCTCACATAATAGCTGGGCGATAAATTGCTAGTCACCTACGAGTCGGAACCATAGAAAAGGTATGTACGACAAGATTGTGCACCTAAATTGGATCCAATGTGAGCATATGGTGCGGGAGGTGACATTATAAACAGGCCTGTGCCATATCTTTGGCTAAATCACAATCACCCTAGGTACAGTTTTATGAGCTCAACGTTATTCAATCACATATCACATCATCGATAATTCACATAACCAACCATAACTCACCTGAGCTTACCTGAGCGTCCACAGCACCACAATTATATATAATGCATCCTATACCAATTCATATACGAAATATAAATTTATATGCATGGCATTCAAGGCATACTTTCATTTAAACATATTTTCTGGGAAAATATCAAGTATATAAGTATATACTGAAGATCAAAAGCCCACTCATTGATATGTCGAAGGATCATAGCCTCCAAGTCGCCCTTGAACACGCTCGTCCTCAGGATAAGTCTCACCTATATGCGAATTAACTATAAAAATGTTATTTAAAGCACATAGACAAAACTAGCTAATAACTTCTCATACAATGCTCAAATGGGGTGTTTGAATATACCAATGTGATCTACACAACTCCACGAACATCCCCATATTTTCAGATTAATTTTTGGACCCTTCACGCACCGCCACGTGCAGGCGAGTGCACAGCAAGGCGCGCCACCACGCGCAGGGAATCCTGATTCCCTAACTACCGTTAGGAATATTCCGTTAAAACCCAACGGTAACCGTCCAAACTAACTGACGGCGTTGGAATATTCCGTCAGACTTGACGGAATATTCCGTCGTCTCCTACCTCAGAACTCCGACGACCATCGCCGTTGCCGGAAACTGGGAAAAATTTCTAACCGTCTATTCTCACTCATTTTTCAACCATTTTCTTCGAAATTTGAACCAAATGAAAGCTTAGAGTGAGAAGAATGGCGTTATACCTATTTGAAGCTTCAAATCTCACGAAATCACATCGGAGCAAGCTCGAAAATCCGATGACCTTTGCAACTCTTCGTATCTAGGCTTCCTGACGTCCAAATTCTTCAAACGAACTACCCCGAGCCTCTTTGGGACCTCCAAAAGCTCTCTATGAGCTTAAAATTCCCTGAAACACAAGGTTTTACGTGTGCATGAACAGTGCACAAATCGAAGGTTAGGTTTCACGAGGTTTTCGAAGGTTTCAGGTTCTAAAACTTGTACCAATGGATTCTTGAGGTCACAAGGAACACGAAAATACTTACCTTGGTTTCGATATGTAAGATTTGAGGTGGTTTCTGGGTTGTCCGTACCAATATGCTGAGAGGGAGAGAGAGAGAGAGAGAGAGAGAGAGAGAGTTTGAGAGATAGAGAGAGTACGGGAGAGAGAGAAGGTATGCGGGTATGTGTGGTCCAAAAGCCACCAATCACAACTAAGAGAACACTTAGTTCTAATTGGGTCCAATAATAGAGGAATATAGCTAATTGGTCCACAATCTTAAGTCCAAACCACAACATCCCATAATAATTCTCAACGTCCAAGGGTATTTAGGTAATTTCACGCCATCGATAAATAAATAACACACATCTCCGGGACGGGCTGTGACATGTACAGTGAGATGTAAATGTGGTTTATACGTCACAAATTTGTATCTTTTCATTGGACCATTGGGAAATAGAACATCTAGGGAGCACAACATACTCGATAATTCCAAGAATATCTCATTTTTGTCTAAACTCAGTTCTCTTTTCTTTCTCGGAAACATCACATTCATAGGTCCGAGATCCACATCTATGAATTGGAAGGGCCGAATGGTCCATCCATTCTTTTTCTTCGTAAGTTTAACAATGACTTTTTTTGTTTTTGAAACTTGTCAATAATGTAGATTGCACAGAGCTAGCTATTGGAAAGTTTGAGAATTTTGCTTTTCTGATGAGAATAACATAGTGAAAATTGTAGAATATAAATCAGAGGCAGACAATCCTTGTCCGCTATGTGCTGTCTTTTTGTATTTGCTTATTATCCTCTTCAGTGAAATTGATCTCTAATGGCTTTCCGCTTGATCAGATGCTGTAACCGCCCACCATTATAGAATTAGACATGAGCACTAGCATGAGCACCACCATTATAGAAGTAGACCAAAGTGAATGCAGTCGCATCACCCGGGGGATAGTTTAGGGGATACTCTGAAATTCTGGGTGTCGATAAACCCATGGAAACCATACAAGTAGTATTATGCGAGGGCTTGTCTTGCCCAGACATCTGTGAGCCAAAAACCATGTGTCAGTGACAAAAATCCTAATAAAACTTAACTCTGAAAAAGTTGCAAATGCTGGTCTGCCAATAATCACAGAAACGCACTCCACATAAAGTGTGATCTAACATCACTGTCATTGGATCATAACAGCAACAGTATACATAACCAGGTTGCTATGGTGAAATAACACAATTTCCAGACAATAATCGAGACGGGGTCACGGTACCCCAAGATGTTAAAGCAAACCAAACCCAGGCCAAGCGCCTAGATTACCTAAGTTGAATGGCAACATACCATAAAAATCTCATAAAAATTATCAAAACCAACAAGGAATTCAACACAAAAAAGAGAGATCAAGGAACCATTTAAGGGAGCTTCTACTAAAGATTCGGTGAATTTGAGCATATAATAGTTTTCTCTCTGGATATACTCTTTAAAGAAAAATACTTTATTTGAATTGAAAAGAAAGTGAAAAAAGTAAAATTCACAAGCAAATAATGTGAAACGAATTATGAAAAAATTAAAGCACCTGACCTCTATATACGCTGGATTTTGAGCGGGTGGACTGGTGGATTTGACTTCCGTAGATCGCAGGCAGAACCCTAGCTCAAAATGACATAGTAAAATGCAGACAAAAACAACCTTCTGCTTTGCTTGACGAGACTCTGGTTTATATTGTCTAAGACTGACCAGCTCAAAATCAACCTTGTCTTCAGCAATTAGTCATGGACACGACATTCCTAATACTCAGCCTTGTGACAAGCCCTATCAAGTTGACACTGGCTCAAATGATCAACAGAAATCATGGGAAAAAAAATTCAGTATCAACAGCATCTGCATGAACCATTCACAACTGAACCATGATCCATCCAGCATGCTGGTAAATCAGGCACAACCAGCGTGGTTTACTTCTGCTCGTTTATTACCAGTAGTCATTGCAAGAGCATATTCCATCATTAAAGTGGTGGAACCGGTTTGAGTCTCTCACAAAAATCTCTTTCTGAAGTAGATTTGATGCTAACTTCATGAAGTTATGGCAGTCCACGCAGATTCTTATGTTCTTCATTATTTTTATAGCAGTCCGACCACAATTTGAACTACCTTCATTCATAATAGCAAACACTAAAGCTAGCTTTTCACTATGATGGTACAACAGCTCCTCTTTGTGTTCCTCTTCCACATCATGCACTGACAAGCTTGTGTCTGGAACATAACCCATTTCCCTTAACCGCACAATCAGTTCTTCTAGATTCCTGAAGATAATGTTCCTTTCTGGATGATGTTGGCCTCCGGAGCAAAACTCATGGACCTGATTTCCAATCTCAATCCAGCTTAATCCAGGTTCCTTTTTCACTCTAGACCCTTTCATTTCCTTCCTAATTAGGCCTGCTTCACCAAATTTACCGTCAGAGCAATACATGTTTGACATTTGTACATAACCTAATGAATTCTCTGGCGCTAGCTCTTTCAGTCGATCTGCTACTAACTTGGCCAACAGTGTTCTTCCATGCTTTCTACATGAACCAAGGAGTGCGCTCCAGACTACAGAATCAGGCTCCATTGGCATTCGACTTAGAAGCTCCTCAGCCTCAACAATTTGTCCAGCTCGACCAAGAATATCAACCATGCAGGCGTAATGATCAAGTTGAGGTACAATACCATATACCTCAATCATGGAGTCAAAGATGCGAGTTCCTTCTTCTACCAGTCCAGCATGGCTACAAGCACAGAGGAGAGAAACAAAGGTGGCAGGATCAGGTTGGACGTTCATACGTGAGAAGAGATGCAATGCCTCTGTAGCTTGTCCATACAAGGCATAAGCCTTAATCATTGTATTCCACGAAATGACATCACGAAGTTCAATTCCATCAAACACTTTCTTAGACAAGGAAATAGAGCCACACCTAGCATAGGCATGGATCAAGGCATTTGCAAGTACTGTGTCACACTCAAAGCCAGCTTTGATCACTTGTGAATGAACTGCCAAGGCGTGGCGCTCGGTTGCAAGGCTTGCATAAGCTTTCAAAACAATTGAGAAAGTATACCTGTCGGGAACTAAGTTCTCACGATGCAATTGACGAAAGAGGAAGAGTGCTTCTTCAGGGTCTCGCTCTGCAAAAGTTGTTATGATGCCAGTCCACGCAACAATATCCCGATCACAACTTGTCTCCAAGAAAAGCCTGTAACAGTCCGCAACATCTCCTCCAAGATCTGAATAAGCTTTAACTAACGCAGTGGCAACTTCAATTTTTAATATAAGCCCGGTTCTGATCGTGAGACAGTGCAATTGGAAACAAAACTTAGAAACCACATTATCATCAAGGCCATTGCTTCTGCATAAGGATGAGAGAACGCTGAGAAGTGTGGCACGATCAAACCCAATTCCATCACGGTACATTTGTATGAAAAGATGAATAGCTTGAGCTCCAAGTCCGAGATACCGGTACCCCGCAATCATTGAATTCCAAGATATAAGATTCCGGAACTCCATGCTCTTAAACACATTCCACGCCTCGTCTTTACTAGCATCATAAACACCTCCAGGATTACAAATCTTGCTATACAGAGTAATAAGAGCATTTGCAACGTAAACACAAGCATCCAAAGACATTTTCAAAGCAAGCGCATGTACCTGCCGACCATAAACACCGTCACTCTCCGCGAGCGAGCTGAGCACGCTGGTGAAAGAAAATTCGTTGGGGCGGTGGTGAACCAACATGCCAGCAAATAAACTCAAACACTTTTGGGGTTGCCCGCATAGGGCGTACCCGGAAATGAGAGCGGTCCAAGAGACAAGGTTTCTTCTGGGCATTCCATCAAACAGTTGGTGGGCGTAGTCCAAGTGACCAAATTTGGCATACATATTGATGAGGTGGTTGGTGACAAAGAGGTCGGGTGGGTGGATGGGGTTGTGGGCGATCATGTAGCGGTGCAAAGAGAGGCCGTCTTGGAGGCGGCGGTGGCGGACACAGACGTGGAAGAGAGTGGCGTAGGTTTGGGGGCAGTGAGGTGGTGGGGGATGAAGGGAGTAGAAGAGTGAGAGCGCTTCCTGGAGATGGCCGCGGGTGGCGAGAACCCGCACCTGACCGAGCAGATCATTATAATTGGTTTGCACGTCGAGCAGGGTGAAAGATGAGGTGAAGGTTGTCCGATGAGAGATGCGAGACGCGAGGGTGAGAGCACATGGGCGTAACATGACACTTGTTCGTGTGCGGCTTCCTCCTCGACCTCGACCTCCCAAGTGGTCAGCAAAGCCACTGACAGCACCGACAAGCAAGCTCCTTGTCTGTTTTTATTGGGTTGGGTTATCATGATGACATCCTATTGCGTTAGTTAGTCCGGTCAGTGTCTTGGTGGAATGCATGCATTATTGCAGTACTTTTGCACCCAATGTGGTCAGGAAAATGTTACAAGAACCTTGAAACCGCTACTACCATTGATCATGTCCCATAATTACTCTTTGCTTAAAAGCTTACGGTTGTTATAAATAGGCAAAATATCATGTTGTTTAGTTTTGTAATTATAATACAAAATGATTGTAGAAAGTGAAATGATATTATTGTTTTCACTTCTTTCCTTTGCTGTGTATTGTAATCACACACCAAGTGCTTTTCATATAGAGCCACATTCGTGACAAACCAAAAAGTAAAATGATTGCTCTTTTTGAAATTCACACAACGACAATTACACTACTATTGCCCTTTTGAAAACATCATATAACAACAATTACACTACTGTGGGCATTCATTTTCACAATTTTACAACATCGGTGTGATAAAAGTGTAACATCAGGTTTTACCGATTGAAAATAGTTATAGGGATGGATGATAATGCTTTCCTTGGTTCACCTGTACCAATAAAGACTCGCCATCAAGATTGGAGAACCTGCCACATCAAGTTCAATATAACATCTTAAGAGCAATTCCACCCCTAAAGACTTTGCGCTAGCACTCAGCGCATTTATCTACTCAAGTGAACAGTAATAGATCCTAGTGAACAATAATAGGCCAAAGCATCTCCATCCCTAAAAAAATGTGCTGACACAAACGATCTCCATCCCTACAAAATGCGCTGGCACCCAGCTCATTTAAAATATTTTATATTTTTTTAAAAGAATAAATAAAAAAATAGTTTTATTTTCGGATAAAATTTTTAACCAATTTCGGATAAAATTTTAAATAAACTTAAAAAAAAACACAATAAAATAAAATTACATACTCATCAAATAAACTTAAAAAAACACACTAAAATAAAATTACATAAACTCATCAAATAAACTAAAAAAAAAAAAAAAAAACACACTAAAATAAAATTACATAAACTCATCAAATACACTTTATTCTTCAACCACAAGCTTATTTTAATTATCTTCACCTTCTTGCAATCCCCACTGGTGCTCAATCAAGTCATTCTGGCGGGTTACGTGCCAGTATGGCTCTTGCATATCAGTGTACCGCTGAACGATCAATTCATTGTATCGTCCATCCCGTTCCAACTGCTCGTGTTGCAGGGGATCTTCGGTCCGGTCATGAGCACAGTAGATACGTGTTCTTGAGTTGTTCATCGGATCCGGCTCATATTCATCGACGACATCATAATCATACTCATCTTCCATAATCATGTTGTGGAGAATAATACACGTTATCATGATGGATCGAAGAGCCTCAATATCAAACATTCTAGCTGCAGCTCTGACAATCACCCAACGAGCTTGCAGGATGCCAAAACAACATTCCACATCTTTCCTACACCCCTCTTGACATTTTGCAAAGTGTTCTTCTTTTTCAGTATGTGGATGTGGCACTGTTTTGACAAACGTAGCCCACCTTGGGTAAATATTGTCTGCAAGGTAGTATGGTCTGTCGTATTTAGTGCCATTAACCCAATATGTGCATTTCGGCGATTTTCCTTGCAGCAGATCGTCGAACACTGGAGATTGAGCAAGGACATTTAGGTCATTCTGAGCTCCTGGAACACCAAAAAAAACATGCCAAATCCATGTATCAAATGAAGCCACTGCTTCCAAAATGATACTTTTGGCTCATTTTCTGTCGCCATAAGCTCCTTGCCACGCACTTGGACAATTTTTCCAAGTCCAGTGCATGCAGTCGCTGTTGGGACTAAAATAATCTTCCAAGAGATCTTTACCTCGTCTTTCCCTTTTTCTATTGAAGTTTGCAGCACGTTTGGGTTTGGCTAGCTGACCTACAGCTTCCATGACACGGCGGGAATGTGAGGCCCTCTGCCTTCTATGGTCATCATCCGAGTCCTCCTCCATTGCGAAAGCCTTATCTCCACCTCCACCTTCCTCGAGATTGATCAATTCTTCTTGTTGTGCCAACAATCTTTTATGTTGCTCCACAAATTGTTTATGCACTCTCCTTGAAGAAGACATCGTAAAAAAAAACTCAAGATTTGAAAACGATGAAGATGGATGTAGGGATGTATGGTTTATATGGACAAAAAAATTAAGGATGAGTTTTTTGGTATTTTTGTTCACACAAAAAGTATAAGAAAGCTTTGGTAGAAAGTGTAGAAAATATTGAAATGTGGTGTAAGGTGGAAGATGAGGGTTAGGTATTTATAAAAAAAAAATTATTTTTTTAAAATTTTCTGTATTTAAAAAAAAAATCTGTATTTTTTAAAAATCTTTTTGTATTTTTTAAAATTTTCTGTATTTTTGTTTAAAATTTTCTGCATTTAAAATTTTTTTTTTTGTATTTTTTCATATTTTTTCTGTATTTTTTCATAAATTTTAATATAGTTAATTAATCTGGACCGTTGGATTTGAAAAATATTCAAATCCAAGAGCCAAGGCGTTGCCACGTGGCCAACAGTCATAATTCTGACAGTTGGGCCTTTTATTATTATTATTTTTATTTTTTGTGAAAAAAACGTGGACCATTGATCTGTGATTGGATGGTCCATTTTAAAAGTCAAATTTAATTTTTTTTTTACCGTTGGAAATCCAACGGTCTACAAAAACTAGTTGTTGGAAATCCAACGACATTGAGAGGGCAACGTCGCCTCCTTCCGGGTGAAGCACAAGTGGGTTTATAGCGGGCCCCACTGCCTGCACCCTTGTCCCCTACTTGTGCCCACTCGCGAGTGAGCTGCACACGCCAGGCAAATAGCCCAGCTCCTTGGTCAGTCAATTTTGGGCTGGCCCAAAGACTAGCTTGGGCTGGGTGCCAGGCAAGTTGCTGGGCTGGAGTGAATTGACAAGGTGCCAGTCTGGTTTTTTGACTGGGTGCTGGGCTATTCCTGTCATAGCCCGTCCCGAAGATGTACGTTAATTATGTTATCGACGGTGTGAAATTACCTAAATATCCTTGGATGTTGAGAATTATTATGGGATGTTGTGGTTTAAACTTAAGATTTTGGACCAATTAGCTATATTCCTCTTTTAGTGGATCCAATTAGAACTAAGTGTTCTCTTAGTTGTGATTGGTGTGCATTTTGGGACCACACACACATCCCTACCCTTTCTCTCTCTTCTCTCTCGTACTCTTTCTCTCTTGGTTTCACTCTTTCTCTCCTTGGCTATATGTACGGACAAGGGCAAGAACACCCCAAACTTCGCAGATCGAAGATTTTGAGTGCACCATTGTGTTCCTCGTGGTGTTATGAGTTGATTGATATCCATTTTAGGTAAGGATACTTTTGATACCTCGAGAACCCGAGAAATAAAGTTTCATGCACTGTTCACATGGACGTAAAACTACTTGTTTCAGGGAATTTGAAGCTTATAGGGAGCTTTAGGAGGTCCTAAGGAAGCTCGGGGTAGTTCGTTGGAAGAGTTTGGACGTCGGAGGGCCGAGATCGAAGTTTTTCAAAGTTGACCGGATTATCGAGCTTCCTCAGGTAAATTATAGTGGATTTAAAGGCTTAAAAATGGTATAACGTGATTCTACATGTTGTTAGCTTTCCAATGGTTCAAATTTCATAAGTTTTGGTGAAGAATCGAGTGAGAACAAAGGTTTTGAAGTTTTACCCAGTTTTCCGGCGACGAGCGACTCGCCGGAGACGAAGGCAGAATATTCCGTCAGTTTGGACGGAATATGCTGACACCGTCAGTTAGTTTGGATGGTTACTGTTAGGATAAACGGAATATTCCAGGAATATTCCTGACAGCGTTAACTGACGCTGTCAGTGTGCCTGGCACATGGCCGCGCGTGGGGGGCGCGTCTGGCTGTGCCATTGTCGACGCGTGGGGGTGCGTGAAGCTTCCAAAAATTTATCTAAAAATTTGGGGATGATCCTGAGGTTGTATAGGTCACTGTGGTATATTCATATACCCAATTCGAGCTATGTATGAGAAGTTATTAGCTAGTTTTGTCTATGTGCTTTAAAATAACGTTTTTATAGTTAATTCGCATATAGGTGAGACTTATTCCGAGGACGAGCGTATCCACGGGCGACTCGGGGTTACGACCCGTCGACATACCAGTGAGTGGGCTTTTGGTTTTCAGTATATTATATACTTGATATTTTCCTAGAAATATATGTTTAAATGATAGTATGCCATAAACACCATGCATATAAGCTTATAATTCATACATGAATTGGTATGTGATGCTTTATATATACAAATGTGGTGCTGTGGACGCTCAGGTAAGCTCAGGTAAGTTGTGTTTGATTATGTGAATCATCGATGATGCAATATGTGATTGAATAATGTTGAGCTCATAAAACTGCACTTAGGGTGATTGTGATTTAGCCATAGTTATGGCACATGCCTGTTTATTATGTCACCTCCCGCACCATATGCTCATATTGGATCCAATTTAGGTGCACAGTCTTGTCGTACAAACCTTATTTATGGTTTCGACTCGTAGGTGACTAGCGATTTATCGCCCAGCTATTATGTGAGAGTAGTATTGAGCATAAATATATTACACCCAGTATTGTCGTACAGACCTTTTCATTTGGTTCTGACTCTTGTGCAGTATAGTGCCGTATAGGTCATTGTAGTGACTTCGGCTAGATTGACTTTTGAGCTATGAATTCAGCCGTACAGACTACCACAGGGGTTCCGGCATATATGTTACATTTCTATGAAATTATTCTTACCTGAATTGCTTACTCTTATATCTTGGCATGGCATATATATGAATATGATTATGTGAAGCATGAATTAAATTGATATATATGCTTATATCTTAATTCTGGGAAAAATTATATATGTTTTACAGCGAGGGGTTAGTTATGTTGATAAATGAAATGGTTTTGTAAAACATTTGTTTTTGCCCACTCACGTTTTCTGTTTTGCGCCCCTCCAGGTTTTAAGTAAGTTTGCTGTTGGTGGCTTGAGGACGTCGGCAGTTCTGACCTATCTGAATAATAGTAGGACATTCCTGGTACTGTATAACTAGTACTTGTCCTACTGGACTGCACCTAGACTTATTATGCTCTAATTATGAGTGTTTACTGTTGTAACTAACTCCTATCACTTCCTGTTTAGTAGTGCACTCTAGTATTTCGGTTTTTAATTGTTCTTATATTTTCTATCATTATTGCTTCCGCACTGTGCACATGGCTACGTCACTCTCACGTGACGGCCAACATGCCTTGATCTCGGTCGGGGTGTGTCAATTCCACCTCTGGTGGAACTGCTCTAACAAACATCCTATCATTGTGCTGTCATCAAATAACATAACCATTTAAACGAGAGAAAAGCATTGTATGTAAACAATACTTCTCCTAGTGACATAAGTGTTCACATGTTATGCACGAGTTAAGGACGTGTTTTTCTACCATTCTACGTAATCCTCTTATGATTAACAAGGAATGCATGAGCACATTTGGTACACTCATGTGAATGCATGCTTTGACATCCAAAATCCAAAATCAATAGCATGCAGTCAGGGAGTGACACCATGCATGTTGTCTGATAATTGCCCATTCTAGTACTAGAAACTAGTTAATTTTCTTGCCTACAGGTGAAAATTAATTTAGTTTCATGAAGTTTATTGGGATAAAGTTTTATGCCATTAGTTACAAATATTTCCACAATGAGCCCCATAAAAGGTTGTGGTTTGAAGGCATGAAAATTGGTTGCATCATGACGTATTTTTGTGTCTCTTCATGAGACTTGTTGATGCAAAGTATTAGACCCATGAAGGTTAATCAAGGATTGCTAAGGTACACATTGTTTAAATCTTATGCTTGTAAATCTTTTCAATTTGAACTATGATGTCAATTTAGATGATGAAATTTGACTACTAAAGTTTCCTTTGGACATTGAAATTGAAATGATATGAAATTGAATTTGTTATGGATGCATAAATTCATGGTAGATGCACATAATTGTTTCTGCAGATGGCGTGTCTTGATTTAAATCGGGTGAATGCCACATCTAATGGTCACCAAATGACCTGAATTTTGGATATGTTTAACTTATAGATGTCTAATATGTGTCTGCAAATTTTCGCAATTTTTTGCCGTCGATTTTAATTATGGTGAATTTACTAGTAACCCATGCTCGTGTAGACATTTTTTACAGGCAGATTGTGTTGGTCTTTTTGAGACATGACTTTGGACTACTATTTTGACCCAAAACGGCTCTGCATTTTTATTTTTTGAAGATTAGTATGTCTATTTTGATCAGTATAAATTTGGTAGCAATCAAGCATGTAAACTAAGTATGATAAATTCTAAAGTAAGTGTAACTCATTTATGAAATTCTGTTTGACAACTTTATGTTGGTTGTAATGTCTATTTTATTATGTCTAAAATATAAAGAAATTTTCTCTAGGTACATTTTTGAAAGAATATATTAACGAGTATTTTCCTAAGTGGGAGAATTAGTGAGCGAAATTTGGGCTTCACACTCATTAACTTATTTGCAAGTGTAAACTCTGAAAACTTAGTAGGAGTTGTTCTAAAATTTTGAGCACTAAGTGGACTTGCATGAGTCTATTAAAGCATTATTCTATCTTCCATTAATTTGTGTTACTCAAATGTCTATAATATGTTTAAGTTGCACAAATGGATACTTGGTATATGCGTACATTTATCTGTTACTTGCAATCATTTGGATTTCTCGGTTAATCATTTATTTTGGGGCTCATAAGCACTTAGCACAAATGTGGACTTATTAATACATATAAGATGGTTGTTGGATGCATGTTTTTTGTGGAACATCAGTGAATGCTTTCATTGAGGTAATACGCATTCATTGATTGAGTAAGGCTATTCCCAAAGGCATATTTTCAAAAATATGATTTAAGTATTGATTTGCAAATTAAGTGATGATGTTGCAGATCAGTGGGAGTTTTAGTTTCGTGTTAGTAATGCCTTACAATTGTAGATGACCTATAAGGTATGTATAGAATCCATATATTCATTTTAATCTCCAATTGGATTCATTAAGTCACATTTTTTGTGTGCTAGTCACTTATCTGATGAAATATATATTAGATATCAACTTGTTATCAAATTGCATATTAAATGGCATGGCATGGTTTGTGCATTGCCCCAGTTGTGAGGATTTCCATATTGCCCACATGTGTTGGAAATCACTATGAAAGTAACTGGTATGGTGCATAGATCAGTGTCAAAACATGTTAATTCATCTTGCTCTCAAGTGTTGAATTAATTTGTTTTATGAAGTTTTTTGGATATTTTACTTGGACATGTGCCTATTTGGTATTTTCAGTTGTGTTCGTTGGCTACCAACATTGTTTGTATTGTTACTGATCTAATGAAAGTGATGCATGATTGTTTTGGAGATGTAATCACACCTGCAGGTTAATGTGGTTTTATTAGATATGAAGGATATCTGTATTAGCAGATTTAAGGCTTTGAAGAAGCATAAAGTGTAACTTGTTTGTTACAATAAGTTGGACCTGAGATGATATAAAGTAAGACATTTTGGTTAATTTAAAGTTTTATCTTTTGATCATAATTTGTGTTTCATGTGAATGCGGATCTTAGCATGTGTGATTATGAAGGTTCTGGGTTGTGTCAATCCTACAACCTTGTTAGTTCTATGTTAAGAAATGCATTTGACCGAAATTGCATTAAGGACGAAATGTAATCACTGTTACATGGCCACTAAAGTGACATTAGTCTCCAATCTCAAGTGTAAACATGAATATTACATTTTGTAGACCAAGTGGGAGAATGTTGGATTTATCCAATATAAATCAACCTTTATGTGGTCTACTACATGTAATAGGAATGTAATATTGGAGAATAATGTTGATTGTGATTTGATCTCTTAAAGATATCAATCCTATATAGGTGTTTTATATTGGAAATAGGATTGATGGAATCCTTAATTTAATATGATTATGATACTTGACTTGGAGGCTAAGAAAGTAAGTTTAGGTTTCCTTTATGGATGGAAACCTTAACTTTTAGCTTATATAAAACACCGGTCCTTATAAGCCCTAGAACACACAACATAATGCTTCTCATAGAGTAGTTGTATTCGGCTAGGTGTTTGTAGAAGATCTTGGTGTTGCCGTGCCCTACCTGTTTTCGTGTTCAACTTCCATGGCCACCGTTGGAATCAGGTTAATCACTCATTCGATTGTGTTTTAATTGTATAACCTTATAAGGCTAACAAGTATAAAAAAAGGTCGTACCCAGTGCATAAGGCTAACAAGTATATCTTAAAAAATAATTAGACCCAAGTACATAGGGTAATATCAAGTTATAAACCACAGTCTAGACTTGATTACAAATAACCAAATCAGACCACCATGATTTAACACGAGTTTCATCAATGCAATCAACATTGCAAGGTTCTACTCCTGTGCTTCCCACCCTTCTCTCTTTATCCTTTAACAAACCAACCTAAACTTAATTGTTTTCAACTTAAAACACTACCTCTTCACTCTTGGCGCTGTCCGTTCGACGTGTATCTGCAACAAATATATAGCCCATATGAGAAACAAGATCCTTTACTACTAATTTGAATATAAATACTAAATAAACAACCTAAACCCTCAAACCCCACACAAAATACGCACAAATTAACAAAGGATGCTATTTCAACAGGAACATGCTTCTACACCTAGATGCTTGGTAACCAATAAAACATTTCATATATGGAAACTCTGGTATCCAAACCTACAGAAACGCTACCACAACAGCATCAAAGAGCTTACAGTTCCTTGATGCTATCATGGTACTGTTTCTGTAGGTTTTGGAGCTTACAGTGCAGTCACTCAAAAAAACTGGACCACCGTTTGAGAAAAACACCGTGCCTACCATAATATAGCCTTCATATTAGTTCATTAAATTGACTATACCTAACTTCAAAACACAGCCGCCATATCAGTCCATATTGATAATCAAAATATTGAGAATGGCAGCAGCAGAAATCTGAACTCCGTTACTAAGTCATCCAGATCATTTACGATACTGGAAGAAATAAACCATTTCAACTTGGACTTAAGAGTTGTGGACGAAGCATGTACAGAACAAAACTAACAGATTGTAACTACTTTGCAGAGCATAAAGGCATGGAAAAGATTCACTGATTGATAAAAGCACAATTAGACATGTCATTGCTTTTGAAAGTCTCATTGAGTTTTGTCAAGTCAGTTGGTCCACAAGTCGGATCATAAACCAACCAGAAAATATCTAACAAGCATCATTGTGCTCTATAGAGAGAATACACACTAATACAACAAAATATGGGATCACGACATATAGATATTGAGCCCACATGCACGCACATGGATTGCATACATAGGCACATCATACCAAATTGCATCTGCTGCTCGTTATTTAGAACACAGTGTATGAGTCTCACAATCTAAATGGAACCCCATCAAACATTGATTTAAATGTCCATCATTATATACAAGAATTAAGAAAAAATATGAAAAAAATTCCAACATTAAGAAGATAATAATGTAAAGAGGTTTTAAAGGGTTCTTTCTACGAACTATCGAATTCCAAAGTTCAGCGTCAGCCTTTTGAAGATAAGCATCGTACTACTAAATAATGAAACTACAATGACTACAACAAACAGAACTACCACTTCTCAAGTCTAAACATAGGAAGCACAACAAATATACATACCTGGGTACACCTATGAATTGGCATACTAAGTACTGAGAAAACAAACTAGCTTACTGAAATGGAGAATATTCCATTTACCCAATGCCCAACGCGAAGTAGACTGAAGTTGATAATTTATCAGAAGTGCTACCCATGGAAAAGGTCCGATACCTAGTCATCTTCATATTAAATTCTAGTAAGAAGAATAGGACATTTGGTTGCTTATATCGTAGCAGCGTGACCTAGTGCCACTAATGGTATCCAATGTTACCCCAATAACTCTTCGACTACACTCGTAATTGTTGCCATTGAAATGTAATCCATACCCATTAGATTGGTTATTTACTCCAGGGGGAGTGGGCTCTGAATAAAAAAGAATGTTTCAGCAACCATGAAATCAAATACGCCAGTATAATTCGGTGGATACTAATCTGAAAATGAAACAAAAGAAAATAGAAAACACATCACCTGGGGGATAGTTCGGTGGATACTAGTCTGAAAATCTAGGTGTCGATAAACCCATGGAATTTGGAGAGCGTTCCATACTGTTAATTGGTACAGGGGCGGACCTCAGTTTGTGAGGAAAACGGGATGTGGATGTCACCATAGAAGTAGTATTATGCGCGGGCTTGTCTTGCCCAGAGATCTGTGAAACAAAAACCATGAGTCAGTGTCAAGAATCTAATAAAACTTAGATAGCCTACTGTGAAAAAGTTGCAAATGCTGGTCTGCCACCAATCACAGAAAGGCACCTCATGTAACATGAGTTAACAATAAATAACCTCACTAGTCTGCCACCAATCACAGGCGGAGAGAGTAAACATTTCAAGAGATTTCAAACTAATGGAAGGTGGAAGGATCTTTACAAATTTGTAGTTTTTCATATTTAGTAAGATGAGATTTTAGAGAGATCCAATGGATGTGTGAACCTCAACCAATCTTGTACAGCCTATCAAGTGTTTGTTCAAAATCTAGTCGAGTATATATCCTAGTGTGGTAGTACTGTTAGGATACTTGCCAAGTGGCATGATCTTGCAATGACAGATATGTGGTAGATGTTCAAAAGTTAGTTAGTTAGTTGGAAATACCCTACAAATAGCAAATTGTAAGGAAAACTCAACAGTCAATGAAATAGTACTGTTCTTTTGTTATACTCTCTGTGTGTGTAGCCATTGAAGATGTGGAGCTAGGTTCTAACATTGGTATCAAGCCAGTCTTTCATTCCTCTCAATCTTTCCTTGTTGTATGACGCGTCAAGCATCCCGGAAAAATATGGAAACAAGGGTTTTGAATCTGGAAACCAAATTCGATGAGTTCAAGTCCTCACAAGATGAATTGCGATCATAATTCAAGACGTCTCACGACCTAATTCTCCTTCAATAATAGTCGCTCATGGCGCTTGGCAATGGAGGTTATGTGGGAGAATCTTCAGAGGCAACTCCATTAAATCCACATATGCAAGATGGGTCGAATCCTAATTGGGTTCCCAATTTTAAGAATCAAGATTGCATCCATTAGTACCAGCAACAATCGCGATCGCCATTCTTGAAGATGAACTTCCCTCGATTCAATGACAGCGATGATCCACCGGGGTGGATTTATAAAGCCTAGCATTACTTTGAGTTCTTCATTGAGGATTCGAAGAAGGTCAAGTTAGCATCTTTTCACATGGAAGGGGAAGCTTTGCATTGGTTTCAATGGGCGCGATGTCTAATCAATTATCCTAATTGGGAGGAATTTACAAAAGTCCGGTGTCAAGTGGTTAAAATTCGTCAAGTGGGTACTCTTCGCGATTATGTGATCGAGTTCAAATGCCTGGCAAATCGTACCAGAGATATCAATCCATCACTACTGAAGTCTTTTGTCATTGGGGGACTAAAGGCAGAACTCAGACACGATGTGAAACTCTTGAAGCCAAAGGATGTTCTTGAAGCCTCAACTTTTTTTGCACAACAAATCGATTCCAAGCTTACTGATCTCAAGGTGAAATCTTTCTATAAACCTCATGTGATTCAGCCTAATTTTAGGTCACCTTCAAGATTTAATAATGTGAGAAGATTAACCCCATAAGAGGTAGATCATTGTAGGACGAATGGTATTTGTTTCCATTGCAAAGAGAAGTATGTTCGAGGTCATAGTTGTGAAAAGAAACAATTGTTATTACTTGATGTGAAAGACTATATGGAGAGTAAAGAGAATGAGGTCGAGAATGATTTAGAAGAGGATGAACCAGAAATTACTGCTTGTGCACTATTTGGGACTCCAACACCTCCATCTATTAAGACCATGAAAGTTCCTAGTTTTATTAAGAATTGTCTAGTCACAATCTTGATATATTCGGGCAGCTCACATAATTTTATAGATCTGGGATTGGGTAAAAGACTCAAGAGTCATTTAGACACAGGGCATGTGTTCAATGTGAAAATTGCAGATGGTGGTAAAGTAGCGACACAGGGTACATTGTCTCAAGCTTAAATTAGAATCCAGGAATATAAAGGAGTTTTAGATCTATATGCTATTACATTGGAGGGTTGTGATATTGTTCTTGTGTAACGACCCGTCCCCAAACATTTCAGTTTTTATAATTTTATAGTGTGAATATACGAAAATGCCCTTCGAGGTGAAATCATTGACCTTTGTTGACCTTCGTACCAGGCAATGTATGACCTATTCTATTAGCGTTTTCTTGTAGTACTCATCGCTATGAACGTATGAGCGTAAACAAAATCGAATTTGGAGTTACGATGAACATTTTACAGAACTACAAAGTCGAGGGGCAAGTAGTCAATTCACTATTCTAGATATTAGGGTTTGATATTTTTATTATTTTAATAATTTTCTATCACTTGGGGCCCACACCCCACTTCCCCCTTTTCCCCTTTTTCCCTGTGTCATTCCCCCCTTGATCCATTGGACTCTCTCAAACCCTCAGCTCCCTCTCATATTTCCCTCATATCTCCCTCATCTCTCTGTCATTTCCTCACCTATCTCCCGTGCCTCACCTCTGCAACAACAATGGGGACACCTACACGCATGCAGGACCACCAACTCAACCACATCTGGCCCTTCGCCTCTCTGATCTTCTTCATCTATTCTTCTATGTCTGTGCACGCTGCACAAGAAAGCAGAAACCACATCGCCGTACTCCGACGAGCCTCATGAGCAAACGATCTTCACCTCACTCCCTTCACTACCTAATTGTACGACAGAACCAAAGGACAAAGTTTTGAACTTGTTATCTTCCCCTTATCTCTTTCTCTCTTATATTGATTAAATCAAACCATCGTCGGTGCCATGTTTCACGGCGAGCTCTTTGAAGTTCCGACCTTGGTAAGCCTTAGAACTCCCCAAATTCTCTTGTAATGATGATCTGGAACTGTTTATAACCTTGATGGGGGAAAGTGATTGCAGATGGGTGATTTCCCCAGATTTTGACTGAGATCCGACAACTTTCGAGCCATTTTCCGGCCAACTCCAGCTACAGGATAGGTATATTCCTTCTCCTTGGTTCTCTAGCTTTAAAACCATATATTATGCGTTGGTTTTGGTTGAGTTTTGACCCCAAAACGCAGCCGGGGAGGTTTCCCGGCCAAAATTTCTAGATCTGGCCTTCTTCTTCCTTGAGTCCGGCGGGTGTGACCCACGAGCCTAATCGGGTTGACCCAACTTGCAACCCAAAACCAGGCCCAACCCAGTAACCGGGCCCAATCCAATAATTGGCCCAAACCTTTAAGCCATGTAACCCAAACCCTTGGTCCATTAACCTTAACCTGGCCCAACCTAACAACCCAAAGCCCATATCCGACCCGAACCCAAGCCCACTTTCTATGGTTGGCGCGTGAAGCACACGCGCCTCTGCCAGAGATACTGTGCTTCGTTGCCGTCGACGGCAGAGCTAGCGAATTTTTCGATGACTTTTTCGACCACCCCTTTCGGCGCGTGGCCTCCCAGGCCGCCACCCCGTGGCGATGCGTGGGGTAACCCGAGGTCCCTCCTTGGGTTTTTCAGCGTGCTGAATCCGAATTTGCTGTCCGTTTTCCCAAATTCTAACATTTTAGTAGAGTTTTATTAAAGGGAGCTTTAATGAAAAGGGCTTGGACAAAGTTTAATTTAACCAAAAAACCACCCTATACTATTATTTAATAAAAAAGACTTCATATTTAATCATAAGGACAAAACTATTCTATTTCAGGCCCACAACCATTAAACCCACATGGGATGAATTAAAAGCCCAAAACGAAATAAATTTTTTTTCCAGCCCCTGCCTATAACTCAAATCCCATTCTGTCAGCCAATATGTTAGAATTAAACTTCTTTTTATTTACAAGTATGCCACTACCTCATTAATCCACCAAACAGAGATTAATAGGTTTGTTATTCAAAAGGTGCCTACCTCCTCCAACGAACGAGCTTCCTCTCACCTTGCGATTTCTTCCGACTTCAGTCGGTTGAAATGAGATAGCTAACAAGCCGTCGAGAATGAGCTTCTGGTCCTTAGCCTCGAGCTCACCAACGTCGATCTCCATAGTCTCCAACGACGTTTCTGAAAATGCTGCGCCATACTCGGGTGTAGGTCAGGAGTTGTTCCAACATGGTCCACCGCAGCGCTTCCTCATCGTCCCCTTCCTCCCGAAACGACCCCGATCTCGCGAACACGTTCTCCGCCGAGTTCCACATCGGAAATCCCCAAAAGCTCTCCCTAGCCACAGAAAAATGCAGAGGCTTAGGCTGAAGAGGGAGATAAGAGAGAGAGAGAGAGAGAGAGAGAGAGAGAGAGAGAGAGAGAGAGAGAGAAAGAGAGAGAGAGAGAGAGAAAGAGGCTAATAAAAAGTGGAGTGTGAATGTGAGAGGCACATGTTTGATTGCTGAAAGTGGTGGTTGGAGCTCTGCATTTAATTTATCTATCTAAATAAGTCTTGGTGTTTGTTGGCACGGATGAGAGAGAGACAGAGATAGAGCTTCTACTCTCTCTCTAAAATATTTCATCTTTCTCTTTCTAAAATGCCTCGTGGGAAAGATAGAAAGCATGAGGCCTCTTTCAAATCACAACTTGCTCGGATATTTAAATCAACTCTATCCGCTCCATAGATGAAGCTTCTATTTAATCCAACGGCTGGAATTAATCGTGAAATGGGGAAGTTTGAAAGAATATCATTTTTGGAGGCTCAAAATAATTGATGCCCTTGTTTTTTTTTTTTACCTACGAAAAAATGAAAACTCTTTGTTTCTTGGTACTATTGCTATATTTCTATAAGTAGTGTTTATTTTGTTCAATTCCAGAAATACTGTGAGTTATTTTGCTATCTTTCTATAAATAGTGTTTATTTTGTGTGGAGGAAAGTGGCATTTGGTTGGTGGAAGGTTAATTATGTTGGTGCATGGAGAGAAGAGACGATGATTGGTGGTACGGGTTGGGTGATTAAAAACAGCAGTGGTTAGTTCCAATTGGGAGGAGGTTCTGGTGGAATGAGGGCAGCCTCCAGTTTAGCCGTCGAATCTATGACGGTGAAGAAGGCCTTATGGGCCTACGTTGAGAAGGGAGCAAGTAATTGTGGAGTCTGACTCCCTTAACCTCATCTTCTAAACACTGGTACTATCACTATTTCTTAAACTGAATACTGACTATTTCGTAAACTGAACATTGACTATTTCGTAAACTGAACCGATTATTTCTTAAACTTAACTGACTATTTCTTAAACTGAACACTGACTATTTCTTAAACAAAACACCCACTATTTCTAGAATTGAACACATGTATTATCATTATTTCTTAAATTGAACACGTGTACTATCATTATTTCTTAAATTGAACACGGGTACTATAACTACTTCTTAAACTGAACACTAGTACTATCACTAGTTCTTAAATTGAACACTGATTATTTCTTTAACTGAACACTGACTATTTCTATAACTGAACACGAGTATTATCATTATTTCTTAAACTTAACACTGGTACTATCACTATTTCTTAAACTAAATACTGACTATTTCGTAAACTGAACCGATTATTTCTTAAACTGAACTGACTATTTTTTAAACTGAACACTAGTACTATCACTATTTCTTAAATTAAACACTGATTATTTCTTAAACTGAACACTGACTATTTCTATAACTGAACAAGAGTGTTATCATTATTTCTTAAACTGAACACTGGTACTATCACTATTTCTTAAACTGAATACTGACTATTTTGTAAACTGAACATTAACTATTTCGTAAACTGAACCTACTATTTCTTAAACTGAACTGACTATTTGTTAAACTGAACACTGACTATATTTTAAACAGAACACCCACTATTTCTAGAATTGAACACGTGTATTATCATTATTTCTTAAATTGAACACTGATACTATCACTATTTCATAAAAAAAGAGGAAGATAGAAGGGAGTCTGCATATTCAAGATGAAATATGAAGAGATATAAAGAACTTGACATTAAAAAAAAATCGATTAACTTTCAATGTTTATCAATATTCTGTTCCCTATTAATACGGGATTGTGTACAAGAGCTTCAACCCAATCAAAATTTCACCCACAAGAATGGTTGATGACTCTTCAGTCAACCTGTTACCTAAATCAAGGTCAGACTAAAACATGTTCTACAGAAATGTATAAAATGGGTTTTCATAAATCATAATTCGTCCTCCAAGAGATCGATTTCTCTCTTAAACCTAATGAATTGCCTAAATGGCTCAATGATATACACAAATGTGTACTTGAACATGAAACTCCACATGATGCACAAAAGAACACAGTTAGTTGTAAACACGGGAATTCCTGCGATGAATGAGACAAGAACACGTGTACAAAATAATATTTGTATTAATGATTTAGGGGTTACAATCTCTTCTACAAATTTAGCCTCTGATTCTATCTTTGAAACGTGTAGATGTAGTGTTGTTGATCCAAGGGTCGTCGAGGCTTGATCTTGGACGAACAGTTGATGAATGATGAACTCCTTCTTCAAGGGCCGTCGGGGCTTGATCTTGAATTGGTGGAAGTTCTTCAAGGGGGCGTTAGGGCTTGATCTTGAAGGAGGATTTCACGAAGAACGAAGAGGGCTTTCTTGATCCTTCGGGGTTTGCTTGAGAGCTTCAGAGTTTCGAGGCTTCAAGGCTTTGGTGTGGTGTGAATTCTCTTCCAATTTGGGAGTAGAGAAAGTGTATGTCAAAATCCTCCTTTGATTCTTTGATGGAGGAGCCTATTTATAGGCTTTGGGAATGAATCACCACCATCCATTTATTTTGGTGGATGTTGTAGGTGAATTTTGGTGGGTGTTGTAGGTGAAACTTGGGTGGATGTTGTAGGTGAAGTGAATGAAGGTTGTAATTTTAATACAATGGTCAACATTTATTTCACTAAAATTTCAATGTTTACAAATGTAATCTTAATGCAATGGCTAACATTTATGCCACCGAAATTTCAATGTCTACATTAGTCTTTGAAACTGCAAAGCAACCAACTACCATCCAGCGGACATGCGATTCATTCCCCTTCCTCTTTAAGCATGTGCTTCTCTTCCACTACAACATGCATTGTCAGATCAAATTCCATCAAAGTGCCAATCCAAGATACACAAATTCACACAGATTTCAGTACCAATTTTTTCATCAACCAAACAGAGAAATAAAAAAAAAAAACAAGAAAATTCAATTCGATTCAATTCAATTTACCTTACTTAGCGAGAGAAGAGGTTGGTGAATTCGTTCTTCTCATTCTCACTACAAAAAAAGGAAGAGCTAGATCAATGAATCAAGCTCAGATCACACAAAAATCAATTCATGAAAATCCAGAAAATTGGATTTTCTGTAAACAAGATCTGTGACGTGACAAGTAAGAAAATATTATAACCCAAGATCCAATTCCTTCCTTCCAACTAAACTTAAAATTGTGACGCAATTCACTGAGACTCCCTGCAAACAAGAACAATCACCCTCCCATCCATCCTCCATCCTATATCGTTGGTTAACCATTTCTCTCTCTCTCTCTCTCTCTCTCTCTCTCTCTCTCTCTATCTCTCTTCCCCTCTCTCTCTCTATCTCTCTTCCCTCTCTCTCCTCTCTCTCTGTCGGTCTGCAATTGTTATTAATTATATATCCTAACACCAAATGCATGAAAAACCAGGACTACAAGAGAATAAATAGTCTAGGAAAAGAAAAGGCAATTAGCCACTCTCACCCACAAAAACATGTCCATGTACGTTCACATAAATACTCGAAGAAAAACATTCTAAAAGTGGACTAGCTATTTAATAACTTGAAACTTGATAAACGACTCAACATGTAATGTTAAAAGGCATCCAAATCGGGTAGGAGGTTGGAATACCAACCTATGTATTGGGATAATGAGGCCTTATCAAATCACAAACCAGAAACACCCAAGCAAACCAAACCTTATCCCGAATTTGATTTGTACTAGAGGTATGAAACTAAACCTTCTCAAACAAAACAAGCAAAGTCACACCAAATAAAGCAAGAATTTGCTCTTTTCCTCTCCTAATTTCAGTATTTCAAAACCAAAAAAACATCATTATGAGGACTATTAAAAAAGAAGGAAGAGCAACCAAGTTGCACAACCTAACAATTTTCTCTTTTCCTCTTTTATTTTCTTAACGAATGTACCAAAATCACATGCTCATTAAAAAAAAAACAATGTAATGAGAATGCAGGAATGTAAGGAGAAAACTTGTTCTGAAATGGTCATATGGAAATATGTAAGCATAATTTGGCTATTAGCAGAATCCATACCTGAGTGACTACAGGTAAACTGAGAAAAGAAGGATGGGCTGACCTCTCCGGATGCTCTTCGATAAACTTCGCCTTAACGGAATCATTCAGCACCTAAAGAAATTGGCAAACACAACTCGCTTTTGATTTTTGAACGCTCGATTCATCAACTACTAAAAAGCCAACAACCAAAATGCATAAAACACTCAAAAACCAAACGTGAAAACAACAATTCAAAAAACAGTAACCAAATGTGAAAGCACAATTCTAATCTATTTTCCTATTTTTCTGTAATTTTAGGGAAAGATATGTAAAAGCCACAATTTAAAGATAAAAGAGAAAAGGCTTGTTAATACCAAGAACTTGTGCAGTTGGTGTTGCAATAGATCATTGGATTCATAGAAATCTCAAGTGTTTGAGAACTAATGATGTATGCAAAAGAAATTCAACTGCAAAGATTCAAAATCATAAATTGAAAACAGGAATGAAACAGCAACATGCAAATTTTTGAAAACAAAAACCAGATCGAAAGGGAAAGGTAACATGTTATACTGACAGGGGAACTCAAGCTCCAGAGAATCGATGCTGAGAAGGTCACCCGTGCTTATCCTATTCGATCGATTCGATTGATTTGAAAAATGGTGGAACTCAAATTGAATTGAAAACAAAAATACATATTGGGTGGAGAGATCGAGAGAGAGGGAGAGAGAGATTCGATCGATTCGATTGAAAAATGGAGGAATTGGAATTGAACATGGAAATAAACAGTAACAGTTATTAGACGGAGATATCGAAATAGGAAGGGAGAGATAAAGCTTGCCGTCAGGGCAAAAGCGGAAGTGACACTATCCTCTCTAGTTCGAGCGGCTCTGACACATCCCGACCCGGAATGTCCACTAGGACTTCGAATCGAGTTGTGTTGGCCGACATCTGGAAGGTGACGAAGCCATAAAGTATTATGATGTGGAAAATGTGAATAAATTGAAACCAAAAAGTGCCTAAAGACAAGAGTGCACTGTGAGCGGGGATGAACCAATTTCACACGCGACCTCAGAGCATAAGTAAAGTACAGTAGTGTGGATAAATATCATACCCTCAGAGGTAGCCACCTATACTGAGATTTTCCAAGAATCCTTACCGATACGGACTTTCAACAGCTAAAACCTGGAGGGGTGCAAAAACAAGAGTGAGTGGGCCTAAAAATAAAGATTTTAATAAAAACCTTTTGAAAACGTTATAACCCCTCGTCGTAAAACCCGTATAATTTCCTAGAAAATAATAATACATATGTATATAGAAATCATGCTTGAGAGTAGTGAAAACCAAGTATATGCCATGTCAAGTATCTCAACAATGAAATAAGTAAGCCAGGTGAAATAAATCAATGTAAAATGATATGCCAGCCAGAGTCACCTAACGTGACCTGTACGGCTGAACCTACAGCTCATTAAATATGCCTGCATATGAGTCGGAACCACCTAATGTGGTTTGTACGACAGGGTTGTGCACCAAACTTGGATCCAAGGTGAGCGTACGGTGCGGGAGGTGAACTTCACGTGAAAAACTTTGCCCTGGCCACGGGCGGGAGCACTAACACCGGGGTGCAAGATAATGAGCTCTACATGCCCCTACGTATAACCGTAACCAATGCAACCACTAACATCATACAATACTCACCTGAAACTTACCTGGCCTCCGCAGTGTCATACAATAGTTTGCATATACATACCAATGCATATAATAAAATGAAATACAAGCATGACATGGCATTTAAAAGAATACGCTCGTTTAAAACAGTTTCTGGGAAAATGTAAAGCATATATACGTATATATAGAAAACCAAAAGCCCACTCACCTGGAATTCGCGCTACAACTCCCTAGCATAAACATTAAGGCGTTACGAACGATCGGTGCCTAGAACAATTATCAAATCATGTCTTAGAATTCTTGTCAATAGAACATATAACTTACATATCCTATTCGGGAAGATCCGCATGTCGGATCCCCGATCCGTAAGTTTCTAATATCCTCAAATATTACGTATTATAACATATCAAAGTTTGGTGACGATCCAACTGTCGGATCGTCGATTGCTATAATAATCAAGCGGCGGACCTTAATGGGTTCAAACGACGAAAATTCGTCCATCGGACCTCACAAATGGAATCAGGGTATTCAAATTTAACCTAGGAAGGTGAGGGGACGTCTCGGCCCATGAGCCGCCGCAGGTGGAGGTTGGCCGCCTCGACTCGCAGGAAAATTTAACTATTTCTAAAAATTCTCAAATTTTACCGGAATGAATATCTCAATGAGTGGAGCAACTTTCATACCTACAACCAAAGCCAATTTGGCCGGGAAAAGCCTTAATTTCATGAAATCCCTTAGGAATCTTAGGTTTGGGTGTGTTTTGATTCGACCTCTAAACTCACTCCAATGCCTTAAACATTGCTTGGGCCTTGCTTCTGGGATTGAGGGGAGTCCATTGGTAGTGGTGGTTAATAGAGTTAGCTTCACGATCATTGGATTTTCGCCGTGTACCCTCGGAACCCACGAGTTCCATTCTTGGCTAAATCTAGTGAAATTTGATTGGAAATGGAAGATGGCAGGTCATGGAAGGTTTCTCACGTGGTGGGTGGCGACGATTTGACGGAAAAACCAACGGAAACCGCCAGAAAAGATGGAGGAACCGGGTCGGGTCGCGGGTCAATGGGGAACCCAGCGGGTTCCTCTCATTTTCCCCTTCTCTCATTTTCCCTCATTTCCTCTTTTCCCATTGGTTCTCCTCATTTTCTCCCTTCCTCGTTGGTTCGGTTCCTCCCTCATTTCTCTCATTTATCCTCCATCTCCACCGACCATCTTTCTTTCTTTTAATCTGGGCCACACACGTGGCTCCACCAGATTTTGCTCCAAAAATCTGAAGTATTCTAGAAATAAATAAATTTACAATTTTGCCCTCGACTTCATTCATTAATATCTCCTTATGTGACATGACATGGTAGTCAACAAAAGTCAACACTTTGTCTCGATGGGCATTTTCGTAAATTCACTTTTTAAAATTATAAAAATCATAATAATTGGGCACAGGTCGTTACATACTCCCCGACAAAAAAATATCTATGAGTGGACCCCTTCTCAAATTGCATGTTTTATAAAATATTAGGCTTGCATGCATTTCATATTTCATGAATTGAGTATGTTTTATAATATGTTTTACAGATTTTTATAATTATGGTTACGGAGAAATTATGATTTATTTAAATTGCTTTTACAAAATAGTTATGACTTATCAAATTTACGTTTTACTAAAGGTTATGAATTATTGGATTTCCGTATATGAAATTATATGGATTTACAAATATGATTTATGTTGGATTTATGAGATGAGGCTTTGTGCTTTTGAGCTCTGGTGATTTGATACGAGTTTTTGAGATATGTTTTCGGTGCTTATCTAGTGGGTATGTAGACGTCTATGGCCATAGGACACATTTGAGGATATTTACAACATACCCTCAGCTTCACTAGCAAAGCCAGTGTCGGACAACTTCACTAGCCACGACTAGTGTTGGTGTGTTATGTATATGTTTCTTCTCTGGCGTAACCCAGAGTCATACATCTTCACCTTCGGGTGATGGACAGGTTATGCCTTCGGGCGACTATGATACCCCTAGTTGAGTACATCATTGATGTGATTTACAGAGGTTTTACGGACTTGCGTTTGGGCTACTATATCACCATTATTGAGCATTGTTTTATTTATACATGTTTTACGAATGTTTTCCATGGCATGCTAGAGTTTTCAGAAAACCTATTATGTAGTACTAATACTATATATGTGCTTTCAAAACAGGGGGTTAGTATGTTCAGAAAGAAAATGGTTTTCTTATTATTAGTATTATTATTATTATAAACTTTGGTCCACTCACCCTTTGTTTTGCACCCCCTTCAGGAGTTAGAGTCGAGGCATTCGATCCCAGCATCATAGCACTTCTACATAGGTATCTTTGAGTATTCTTTGTGCAGGACCCATTCCTTTGTTAGTACATTTTTATAATAATTCTTTCACATTATTCTTGATTAGTGGTATGCTCTGAACATGTTTCTGCATTGGCATATTTCTTTCTAACAACATATTTGATTTATATGCATGTTTAAAAGAAATATGTTGTTAGAAAGACTGCATTTCGAACACATGTATGCCAATAGGTTATACATCTTGCACTTAACATGTTTCATCATTAACATGTATGCCAATAGGTTATTACCAAATTGGAATACATGTTAATGATGTTTAAAAGACTGCATTTCGAACACATGATGGTCATTATGAATTTCTGGTATTGCCATTTGGATTGACCAATGTACCTACCACTTTTCAGTGCTTAATGAATGAAATATTTAGACCACATCTCAGAAAATTTATCTTAGTTTTCTTTGATGATATCTTGGTCTATAGTGCTTCTTGGAGCTTACATTTGCAGCATTTGAGAATGGTGTTTGACACCTTGAAGGAGCACACATTGTTTGTAAAGCAGTCTAAATGTGCTTTTGGTAAATCACAAGTTGAATAATTTGGTCATATATTCTCAAAGGATGGTGTTGCTGCAGACCCTACGAAATTGGATTCCATTTCTAAATGGCTTATTCCTACTAGTGTTAAAGCTCATAGAGGCTTCTTGGGGTTAACTAGTTACTATAGGAAGTTCATTCCCCATTTTGGTAAGATTATCAGTCCCTTGAAGCTACAGAGGCATTTCTCACTCTCAAACAAGCTATGCTAAGTAAACAGGTGCTTGCAATCATAAAAGTAGTGAATCAATTTTCATCCATTCATAAAAAGTAATTCAAACGAAATGTCATAACAAACTTGCAATCATATTCAGGGCTTCAAAACAGCCCCTAACTACTAAAAATTAGTTACACATAATCCTTAAATAAAACCAAAAGAAAAACATGAGTTTGAGAAGATAAAACCGAAAGAAGAGAATGCCAAGATTTCCTCCTTCCTTTCCTTCATTCCCCAACGCTGCTGCCTTGCCTTTTCTTTCTGTTCTATTTTTTCTTTCTCCTCTTCTTTGCCGTTGCAACCTGCAGCCTTTTTATTCTTACTTGCTGCCCCAGTTTCTTCTTCATAACTCACCCTACTAACAACCATTTAGTGATGACAATAAGTGAGAGGAAATGGTAAAACAATTGTAACTCTTTAGGCAGCCTTTATGCCCATTACCCCCACTTATTCCTCATCTTTAATTCCATTTCCTCTGATATTTGAATAGGTATCAGTTGGCTTGTTTTCTTAATTTGTGGATAGCAATTCCCTTACTAACATGAAAAAGTAGCAACATGAAAAACATTAGCTTCCCCCTATGTGACCCTCATAGAATTTCATTCAAGGAAACAAATCATCAAGAACCTTAGCTAGCACCAAACAAGCTAATCCAAGCTCATCTTCCTTATTCAAATGTTAACAGTAACCTTTTAATCATCCCTAAAGTGTAGTGTGTGTAATAGCCATGTTAATGCAATTTCAAGTTTTTTTTTTTAAAACACCACATACAAACTAGTGACCTTCTCACAGGACATACACTCAATCACACATATGTTTAGTTTAACATGTTTCGCTCAAAGAATCAAATGTGAAAGATCTACCATAAGCTTGCATAAAGATCTCATCTCCACAATCATAATTGCAAAACTTAAATCAAGAGGACTTTTATTGGTTGTAATGAGGCTTAGAGAGAGGGTTATAGAAATGAAGGGATAGGTAAACACAAGTTCCAAGCTACATTGCAAGCAATTCTCTTGTTGAGATTTATAAGAACTCAAGCTCTCCAGCCACTCTACTAATTCCTCTAACCACACCCCTAAACTGAAACTTAAAAAAATTTTTGATTTGCTTTGTATACAATTTTTCTTTCTTCTTTTTCTTCTTTTTCTTTCTTTTTTTTTTTTATATTTTTTAAAACTAAATACAAACATGAAATACCCCCACACTTATTCTTTTGCCAAACTCCTTCAAAGTACTTCACAAACATTTCTCATAAGACAATCTCACATTGCTCACTAGCTAGCTTGGAAATGGTAAGGAAAAATGTTTAAGGTATAAGGGTAGACATATCTGGTGATAAGAAATAAAAGGCTCAACATATGACTCAAATTGGTAATCTAATGATATCATTTTTCTTCAGGAAACATGCTTATTTGGGCCATGGTGGTAAACCTAATGCGTCTTTCCTTTTCAAGTTTATGCAATCAAATGACAAACATTTCGAAAGATCGTTATGCAAGTTCTAGAGATGTAAGTCACATAAGTTCATCACACATGAAAGAATATGAGTGTATGAAAAATGCACACACTTTCAATAGGCTCAAAAACTCACATAGGCTGTTTATGGTCACTATGTTCACATACGAAACTTTAAGTCATGCTTTAGTTTCACATCAACAAGGCTATGTGCATTTGGGTTTTCAAAGATGATTAAACATGTACAAGGCTAACAAGAGAATAAAGAATTTCACACAATACATGCTTACTAAGTTCTTGATCACCATGGTTCAAATTCAATCCAATTATATCATTGGGTCGGGAAACTAACAAAAATCTAATTCAAAACAATAAAGAAAATAAGACTATTTTTAGATTTTCAAATTTTCTTAATGTTTTTTTTTTTGGGGTTTTTTTTAGAGTAAACAAAACTAATTAAGAAAATAAAAAGAAACAACACGGACACAAATCAAACCAGTTCTTAGTCGAAGGGAAGAAAATTTTCAATTTGGTCATTTTTTCAATCCTTACCCCCAAACCTAAACTGAACATTGTCCCCAATGTCAGAAAACACAATAATGCATAAAATAAAAATAAAATAAAATAGTAAGAAACAAAATAAAGCAATTAGACTGAAAACTTCCCCAATTTGCAATAAAATCAAACGATGACCCCCAAACTTCAATTATGAAATAAACTCCAATGGTGGACATGATCAAACTTTCCTACAAAGAAAAGAAATAATTCAGTTTAACACGAAAGAAAATTCAGAAAACAAAAACAAACGGAAAATTGAAAATGACATGAAAAGACAATGAATAGAAATATTGGGTTGCCTCCTAATAAGCGCTTGCTTTTACGTCCCCAGCTGGACGATACCAAAAGTAATCATCCAAGGGAAGATGGTTCTTGGAGGGCTACAACCTCCACATCATGCTCCGCAAAAGACTCGTAATATGGCTTGAGTCTATGCCCATTCACTTTGAACACGTTTCCAGTCTTTGCATTTTGGATTTCCACTGCACCATGAGGAAAAATATTAGTTATAACAAATGGACCAACCCATCGAGAATGAAGTTTACCTGGAAATAACCGAAGGCGAGAATTAAATAGAAGAACTTTTGTCCAATGACAAAGCTCTTCCTTGATATCATCTTGTCATGAAATGCCTTTGATTTCTCCTTGTATATTTGACTAGACTCGTATGCATCATTTCGGATTTCATCTAACTCATTCAATTGAAACTTCCTCTGTTGTCCGGCAACACTCATGTCCATGTTGTAGGCTTTGATCGCCCAATAAGTTTTGTGTTCTAACTCTACTGGAAGACGACATGGTTTCCCATAAACTAACCGAAATGGGGACATTCCAATAGGAGTCTTATAGGCAGTCCTATAAGCCCATAATGCATCGTTCAAGCACATGCTCCAATCCTTCCTACTAGGATGTTGGAAGTATGCCCACAAAGCCACTCATTTGATGTAATAGCTTTTGGAATACTTAATATATTAAACTTTTTTATGTTTAATGAAGGGCAAAGCTTATTGTTAATCACTATTTATTGTATCTTGTGTTTAAGCAATAAGGGAATCCAAGGAATGTATTTGATCTAAGAGATAAGTGATTTAAGTAAGTTAGATTAACGAGACCTTTCTCTTATGTTCATTCCTAAAACGTTCCTAGCCATAGGATTGCCAATTGGGCATTGACAATCCGCTAAGGTTAGTATGTGTTATGTCGACTCAAGCGCGAGTATGACAAGTCTCAAGTCATTTAGTGTTGGACACTAAGACAAACACATAGGTGCTCGAAAGAGTAATCGAGTACACTGAACAACGATCAAAAGAGAGTTCAAACATACATGTTATGTAAGAACTCGATAGTTGCAATATGCAAAGTAATCCTTTGACTTGAGGCATCATAGATGTCTAATGGTTAGGTCCTTGATCTTTGATCATGTTAAATGGCATTCCATTGGAGTGTCCACGACATTGTTGGGATCAAGCTATCTAGTCATGTAGGCATATGAATGTACAACAAGGGATCTCTAACCTTCCATGGTGGAAGGAGAATACTCTAAGATATGATTCGGGAGTCTTTGGCCAAAGCGTATGAATATGACTTAGGAAGTTTGTTCCAAATCATGTTCAATTGAATCATATAGAGAAGTATCACATTGGATAGTAGACATGAAACAAACTATCACTTAAACAATGTGATTAAGAGTATTGTATTAGAGAAGGACCGTATTGCATTGTAGTTGTAACTGGATAGGTTCTCCAACCAATTCTGCTTAGCTTGGGTAACCATGACATACTGCTAGGTGTCACTCATGGTTTGTGGAAGCCCTAATGATTAGCAAACACTAATTTTAAGGGAGAATTGAAATGTGGTTTCAATTCACAATCGATCGTTAAGAGTAACAATCGCCCACTACCTCGCTGAATGGAACCTAATGGATCGTACACCGAGTAAGGATGATAGTGAAGAAATAAATAAGATGGATATGCAATTAAATTGTTTAATTGAAAAATGGTCAAGATTAATTAATTAGTTAATTAATTATACGAAATGTTCGTATTAGTCTTTTAAGTTGGTTTTGGGCTTCGGGGCCCAAAAGCGTTTTGGTCCACAAGGCCCATTATGTTTAAGTTGTATGACAACTAAAACAAAATGGGCAAATTAGCCCAATAACAAGGTAAGGCCGGCCATAGGGTGAGGGGTTGCAAATTTGGATTAATTACAAGTTTGCCACTCACTTGAAATGAAGTATAAAATCAACTTTATAGCTTTATTTCTCATTAGGGTTTTTCTTGGTGAAATGAGGTGAAACACTTTCTCTCATTTTCTCTAAAGAGGCCGGCCACTTAGAGGGGATTTAGCTAGCAATCTTTTCTTCTCTAAGTCATCCATTTTCATCTTCACACTTCATCCTTGGTGTGGAGACTTAGAGACATCAAGCTTTTGATGTTTTGGAGAACTAATCCTCAAATCCTCAAAGAAGAAAAGGAGCACAAAAAGGAGGAAAATCACAAGGAAGATCCAAGGAGCATGGAGGTGACTTGAAGGCCCTCCACTTGGGTGAATCCCTTGTGTAAACAAGGATGAGCTTCAAGGGTAAAGAATCTCTAAATTCTTAATTCTCTTTAATGTTGTTAAAGAGTCTTTTGGTTCACCATATACTAGGCTTTGAAAGTCATGAGTTTTATGAATTGTTTTTTAATGCATGCCTACTTTAATGTGTTAATAGTTTGCATGTGTATTCAAATGTTCTTACTTGTTCTTAGCTAGGACAAAATTTTTCCTTCATAGGACTCACAATTTCCTCCAAAATTTGCTTCACCTCATGGTTTGATACTTCTGCTTAACCACTAGTTTGCGGGTGATAAGGTGTAGACACCTTATGTGTGACATTGTACTTCCTAAGCAATGCTTCAAATGTTCTATTGCAAAAGTGACTCCTTCCATCGCTGATGATTTCTCTAGGTGTTCCATATCTTGCAAAGATGTTAGTCTTAATAAAATCTGAAACAACTTTTGAATCATTAGTTTTGGTGGCTTTCGCCTCCACCCATTTAGAAACATAATCCACAACCAATCAAATGTAAAGAAAACCATTAGAAGATGGAAAAGGTCCCATGAAATCAATGCCCCACACATCAAAGATCTCAACAATCAAAATAGGGGTTTGCGGCATCTGATTTCTTGGGCCCAAGTTACTTGTTCGTTGACAACGATCACATGTTACACAAAGCTCGTACGCATCCTTAAACAAACTAGGCCAATAAAAACCACTCTCTAACACCTTAAGAGTTGTCCTTTTTGCTCCAAAATGGCCGCCACATGCATAAGAATGACAAAAAGTTAGAATATATTTAAACTTAGATTCAGGGACACACCTTCTAATCAATTGATCAGGGCAATATTTCCACAAATAAAGATCATCCCACTCGTAGTATTTGGCGGTTTTGACAATCTTATCTTTCTAAGCACGTGTAAAATCATACGGAATCTTTTTGGTGACCTTGTAATTGATAATATTTGCATACCAAGGGTCAGTAGCCTTTAATGAAAACAATTGCTCATCCAGAAAACTCTCATGTAAAGGGATGAGATCTTCCTATGTGTTTGAATGCACAAGTCTGCTAAGATGATTTGCTACAACATTCTCACTCCCTTTCTTATCTTTGATCTCTAAGTCAAACTCTTGAAGCAGAAGTATCCATCGAATGCGTCGCGGTTTTGCATCTTTTTTTGTGAGTAGATACTTCAAAGCTGCATGGTTAGAAAACACAATAACTTTAGTCCCAATCAGATTAGATCTAAATTTTTCTAAAGCAAATACAACAGCTAAAAGCTCATTCTCTGTTGTTGAATAATTCAACTGTGCATCATTGAGTGTTCAAGATGCATAATAGATGACATGTGGCACTTTGTTGACACGTTAACCTAGAATTGCACCGACGACATAGTCTGAAGCATCACATATCAACTCAAAAGGTAAACTCCAATCTAGTGGCATGATCATATGAGCTGTGGATAACAACTCCTTAAGCTTGTTGAATGCTACCACACACTCTTAATTCATATCAAATGTTACATAATTTTGAAGCAAACAACACAAGGGTCTGGAAATCATTGAGAAGTCCCTCATAAACCTACGGTAGAAACCTGCATGTCTAAGAAAAGAACGAACCTCCCTAACAGTAGTAGGGAGGGGTAAAGAACTAACAAGTTCTACTTTAGATTTATCAACTTCAATTCCATTTTTCAGATATGATATGCCCTAGAACTAATCCATGCGAAACCATGAAATGACATTTTTCCCAATTTAAGACCAGATTAGTTTTTTGGCAACTTTTTAAAACTAGGGACAAATTATGTAGACATGTATCAAAAGAATCACCATAAATTGAAAAATCATCCATGAACACTTCAATTATTTTCTCAATCACATCAGAAAAGATACTTACCATACACCTTTGAAATGTGGTAGGGGTGTTGCAAAGTCCAAATGGCATCCTCCGATATGCAAATGTGCCAAATGGACAGGTGAAAGTTGTCTTTTCTTGATCATCTGGAGCAACTGCAATCTGATTATATCTAGAATAGCCATCAAGAAAGCAATAATGAGAATGACCAGCTAACCTTTCTAACATTTGATAAATGAATGGGACAGGAAAGTGATCCTTGGGTGTGGTGCTGTTTATCTTTCGATAGTCTGTACAGACTTTCCAACTATTTTACACACGTGTATGCACTAGCTCACTAGCTTCATTCTTAACAACTGTGACTCCGGATCGCTTCGGAACTACTTGAATAGGGCTCACCCACTTGCTGTCTGAGATAGGATATATGATGCCAACATACAGAAGTTTGATAACCTCTTTCTTGATGACCTTCATCATGAGTGGGTTCAAATGGCGTTGAGCTTCCTTTGTTGGTTTTGCACCTTCCTCTAACAGAATCATATGCATACATGTAGCTGGATTAATATCTTTGATATCTGCAATGCTCCAAGTTATGACAGTTTTGTGATCCTTCAGTACCTGGATCAGTTTCTCCCTCTCTTCTACTGTGAGTTGTGACGATATGATGACCAGTAATGTTTCATCCGTTCCCAAAAATGGATACTTCAAATGTTCAGGAATCGGTTTAAGCTCCAATTTGGGTGCCTGAATCATAGAAGGAAGAGTTTTTTCGTTAGAAGTAGAAAGATAAATAAAATAGGAAGAAGACTTACCACATATTGATGAAAGAAACTCAAGAGCTGCCACTATTTGGATTAATTCTTCTTCAATGTGCTTGGAATAATTAAGCTTTCCATGTGTAATGCTATGCACTAACGCCTTTTCTAAATTATCTTGTCCCACACCTTCATTAAAATCCTGCACAAAATAGTCAAACACATCAATAGAAAAACAAGATTCAAAATCACTAGGGTACCTCATAGCATTGAAGATTCTGAACTTGACGCTTTCTCCATCAATTTCCATGCTTAAGGTACCATCGTAGACATCAATCTTCGTACGTGCCATTCTAAGGAATGGTCTTCCCAATATAAGAGGAAGTGCAACAGGCATATGGTCATGTTCCATCTCAAGAACAAAAAAATCAGCGGGAAAAATGAGCTCATTCACTTGCACCAGTACATCCTCCAATAGGCCTTTGGGATATCTATTTGAACGATCTGCCAACTAGATTACTACCTTTGTTTCCTTCAAGTATCCAAGGTTCAATGATTTATACACTAAATATGGCATCAGATTGATGGATGCCCCCAAATCACACAATGCTTTCCCAAACTTTTTCCCTCCGATTACACATGGAATGGTAAAGCTACTGGCATCTTTCAACTTCGGTGGCAGCTTCCTCTGCAAAACAACTGATACTTCCTCGCTTAATGCCACAGTTTCTTGAGCATTGAATCTCCTCTTGTTCGTACAAAGCTCTTTAAGGAACTTTGCATACTTGGGCACTTGTTTTATGGCATCTAAAAGAGGCAAGTTCACTTGGACTTTCCGGAAAGTATACAAAATTTCCTTATCAGTTTGCTTTTTCTTAGACTTCATAAACCTACGAGGAAAAGGAACAAGGACACATAAGTTAAATGAATTTTGAACTTCTTTACTTACCTTATTAGAATCTTTTTTGTTCAATTCTGTAGCTTTAAGAGACTTTTCAGTTTCTGTTGAAGCCTCATCTTGCTCAAGATTTTTGGTTTGTAGCTCCCCTTGCTCATTTGTATCTTTTCGAGTCCTCTTTTGCATCCTTGGCTGCTCAAAAACTTATTTTCCATTCCTTAAAGTCACAACATTCATCTGCTCCGCATTTGGATTCACCACAGTTTTGCTAGGTAACCTTCATGGTTGGTGTTGTTGCCCCATCAAACTTGCTAACTAACTCATTTGGCGCTCAAGGTTTTCAATTGCTTTGTCTGTTTTCTGTTGATGAGATTGAGTAAAGTTAGCTAAAGAAGCAATTAAATCCTCAAGAGACTTACTTGGAGCTTGTTGTTGAGGTTGAAATGGTGCTTGCGGTCTTGCTTGAAAGAAGCCAGGTGGACGGTTATAGTTGTTGGGAACAGATTGTTGTCCGTTGTCTTGATTGTTCCACTTTAAGTGTGGATGATCAATAAATTTTAAGTAGTTCACAAATTAAGAAAAACGAGTTAGGGGAATTGCTATCCACTACCAAATAATCATGCGAACATGTTATGTTTAATTCAAATTCCTTTTATTTCTGGATGAAGATGCTCAAGTTGGCTCAATTTTAGAACTCAACCTATTACTCTTTCTTATGTAATATGTTAAGAGAATGGCGTTTTCAATTTAACTTAGTCCCTAGCATGCAATCTAGAATGACGTGTTCTTAGATTTAACAAGTAGAAATCATTAAGAACGAAAAGAGTTTTGAGTCATCACAAGGCATCGTAAGTACTAGAGTTGTCTTACTTATCCTAGAAATTAGTTCACATGTTAATCGCAATTAACAAGTACTACTCTAGAACATATGTAGGTCCTCTTTCGACAAGGGTAGGCACACACATATTCATAGCATTAAAATCCTAGATATGCTTACTAAGTATGCATCCGTAGAAAACAGGTAAAGAATTCATCGATGAGACAAGTAGTGAACCAATTTTCATCCATTCATAAAAGTAATTCAAACGAAATGTCAAAACAAACTGGCTATCATATTCGGAGCTTCAAAAAAGCCCCTAACTACTAAAAATTAGTTACACATAATCCTTAAATAAAACCAAAAGAAAGACATGAGTTGGAGAAGATAAAACCGAAAGAAGAGAATGCCAAGATTTCCTCTTGCCTTTCCTTCATTCCCCAACACTGCTGCCTTGCCTTTTCTTTCTGTTCTATTTTTTTCTCTCCTCTTCTTTGCTGCTGCAACCTGCAGCTCTTTTGTTCTTACTTGCTGCCCCAGTTTCTTCTCCATAACTCACCTTACTAACAGCCATTTAGTGATGACAATAAGTGAGAGGAAATGGTAAAACAATTGTAACTCTTTAGGTAGCCTTTATGCCTATTACTCCCACTTAATCCTCCTCTTTAATTCTATTTCCTCTGATATTTGAATAGGTATCAGCTGGCTTGTTCTTGGCTGCATCAGTTTTGGCTGCTAGATTTATTTGATTTATTGCTTTCAATGCTTTCTTGTCAGTTACAAATTGCTCAGCCTCATGGGATTCTTTCAGTGTTAAAACGACCATAACGTCTTCTACCAAACTGATATTAGCAATCCGTGAAATGCCCTAGAAAATAGACATCTGTAGCTTTCCAAGCATATAAGGCTCATTCTCTAATTCATTCTGAGCTGTTTGCAACTTGCTTCCAAAGTCAGCTGACCTACACAGGCAGTTTTGACGAATTTGTTACTTAAAATCCCACTTGTGCTAATTTTCTTTTCTTTGCTTGACAAATCCTACAAAACACAAAAACAAAGTAAATAGCTAAAAAATAAAAGGAACTAATTAAGAAAAGACGAGTGAATTTGATGTAAAAAATATATAAAAATGAGCTTATCAGTAAGCCATTTATCATATAGATTGATGCTTCAGGGCATGGGATTGGTGCAGTATTGCAGGAAGAGGGGAGACCAATAGCTTTCACAAGTAAAGCTTTATGTCCAAGAAACCAGGTTTTATCAGCTTATGAAAGAGAGATGTTGGCAATTCTACATGTTGTGCATAAATAACAATCATATTTGGTTGGGAATCACTTTATAATTCAAACAGATCACCACAACCTCAAATACTTTCTTCAAGGCAGGGCTCACACTCCTTTTCAACAAAAATAGGTGACTAAACTTCTTGGTTTTGACTATGAAATTCAATTTAAACAAGGGTGCAATAATCAAGCTGCAGATGCACTGTCAAAGTCCCCATTGACACTTGATTTTCCTCTGCACTCATTGGATAACATGCAGTTGTTGGCATTCTCATACCTTTACTCTCAATGGATGGCTGATTTGTGCTGCATATTGAAAGAGATCATTGGATCATTGCCAAGACTCAAAGTGTATTAGCTAAGGATGAGAATGTTGCTCCAATTACCAATCTGAAATTTCAAGTAGACAATGGATTCTTGAAATACAAGAGTCGGATTGTATTGAGCCCCACCAGTTCTTGGAGGGACAAGATTTTTGCTGAGCATCATGCTACCCCAAGTACTGGACATGAAGGGTTTTTGAAGACCTAAAAAAGGATATCAAGATGTTTCTACTGGGAAGGCATGAAAAGGAATATTAAAGACTTGGTAGCTTGCTGTTCTACTTGTCAACAAAGTAAATATGAACTCTTTCACCTCTAGGCCTTTTATAACCTCTCCCAATTCCTACAAAGATTTGGTCTGATATTTCTATGGACTTCGTTGAAGGACTACCTCCATGCAGAGGTAAGACTGTGATATGGGTTGTAGTTGATAGACTTTCCAACACTACTACAATATTAGCTTTAGGTGGCGGATGATGGTGGCGGATATTAGAAAAATCATGTTGGATAAATTATATCCGACACATCATTTAATTAGTGGCGGATATTAGAAAAATCTTGTCGGTTATAACTGACATAAAGTCCTGGCGGATATTTAGCGGTGTATATAAAAAAAATCCTATCGGTTATAACTGACAGTATTTTTGAATCTTTTTTTAAAAAATATTTTTGACAGATTCTGACGGTTTTTAAGTTAATGGTGGCTGTTATAACTGACATAAATTGACTATTTTAGTATTCTGGCGGTTATAACCGACATAAATGAAAATTTTATGATTTTAAAATGTTATATTGATTACAAATAAATAAATAAACACATATTAATTTTTTTTTTCACTCATGACCCTAGAGTCTAATGAACCCAATTCCCACGAGCCATAAATTTTCTGAGAGAATAATAACAACAGACTACAATCTGAAGCTCTATCATTTTTGTAATAAGGATTATGCTTCCTCACAGGCAAGGAACAAGATACAAAGAAATTTAAACAATTTTTTTTCAATGCGTCACAAAGCACATTGTCAGGCACATAAACACACATGAACATCTGATGTACTCTATCATGTCTGATTTTATAATTTTAAAATGTTATATTGATTAAAAATAAATAAATAAACACATGTTTTAAATATTTTTTTTCACTCATGGCCCGGTCGGATATAACCGACACGAACAAAGTAAAATTTTGGACGGCCGCCAGAATAATCTCTGAATATTTTTTTTTTTTTGCGCTTTTTTACACATGCTATCTCGGAGTTTATACAAACATATTTGACGGTTAGATCGTTGAAACTAGTTTCGTAGAATGCATATCCTATCAAATTGATAGATTTAACAAACACTTAAGAGTTAATGTTATACTTCCATTAAATATAAAATAAGATTTATCCACTGGTGTAAATATTTTAAATTGAAGATCAAATTCATTCATAGCATTCTTATAGTGTCACAGCCCATCCCGGAGATGTGTATTATTTATTTATTGACGGCGTGAAATTACCTAAATACCCTTGGACGTTGAGAATTATTATGGGGTGTTGTGGTTTTGACTTAAGGTTGTGGACCAGTTAGTTCTATTCCTCTATTATTGGACCCAATTAGAACAAAGTGTTTCTTTTGTTCTAGTTGGTTGGTTGGACAAGTTTAGGCCACACACACACCCCCACATCACCCGTGTACCCTCTCTCTCTCTCCTCCCTCTCGGATTTTCTACCATTGTCTGTACAACCGTACGGACAACTCTCAAATACCATCTACCATTCATAGATCGAGGGATTTAAGGTCACTATCGTCTTCCTGGTGACTCCACGAGTCAAGTGGTACCTTTAGTTCAAGGAGAAGTTCATGGAAACTCGAGGAACCAGAAGCTCCGGTGTGAGGTATAGTCACTTGATTTTGATCGTGGATGTTTTAATGTGTTTTAATGCTGAAGAAAAGTTCTAAACAACTTTATTTAAGTTTTTGAGAAGTTTTGAGGTGATTTGGACGTTAAGAACCCGAGAAACCATAACCCAATCTTGAGTACTGTTCATGCACTAATTAATGCGTGGTTTTTAGGAGTTTTTAAGCTCATAGAGAGCTTTAGGAGGTCCTAAGGAGGCTCGGAGTGGTTCGTTGGATAAATTTGGAAGTCAGAAAGTCGTAATTCGAAAAGTTGCAGAGGTGGCCGGAGATTCGAGCTTTCTCCGACGAGATCTCGTGGGTTTCAGGTATAACGTTGTTTTACTCATCGAGAGCTTTCATTTGGTTCAAGTTTCATGCATTTTGGGTTAAAAATGGTCGAGATATAAGGTTTTGAAAAATTCCCAGTTTTCTGGCAACGGTGACGATCGCCGGAGTTCGAAGGAAGAAGAAGACCGAATATTCCGTTAAGTTTAACAGAATATTCTAACGGTGTTAAGTCACACCGTTAAGTTTTATTAAGGAACAAACGGAATATTCGACGGAATATTCCTGACGACGTTGATTGACGCCGTTAGTATGCCTGTCACGTGGCCACGTGTGGGGGCGCGTAGGGCCGTGCCCTTACCGACGCGTGAGGGGTCCAAAAATTATTTTAAAAATTTGGGGATGATCCTGAGGTTGTGTAGGTCACTGCGGTATATTCATATACCCATTTGAGCATTGTATGCGAAGTTATTAGCTAGTTTTGTCTATGTGCTTTAAAATAACGTTTTTATAGTTAATTCGCATATAGGTGAGACTTATCCCAAGGACGAGCGTATCCAAGGACGACGCGGGGGCTACGACCCTTCGACTTACCAGTGAGTGGGCTTTTGGTTTTTAGTATATATTTATGTACTTGATATTTTCCCAGAAATATGTGTTTAAAATTATAGTATGCCATAAATGCCATGCATATAAGTTATAATTCAAGTATGAATTGGTATGTGATGCGTTATATATATAATTGTGGTGCTGTGGACGCTTAGGTAAGTTCAGGTGAGTTATGTTTGGTTATGTGAATTGTCGATAATGCGATATGTGATTGAATAATGTTGAGCTCAATAAACTGCATTTAGGGTGATTGTGATTTAGCCATAGATATGGCACATGCCTGTTTATTATGTCACCTCCCGCACCATATGCTCATATTGGATCCGATTTAGGTGCACAGTCTTGTCGTACAGACCTTAATTATGGTTCCGACTCGTAGGTAACTAGCTATTTATCGCCCAGCTATTATGTGAGAGTAGTATTGAGCATGGTTGTATTACACCCATTATTGTCGTACAGACCTTTTTGTTTGGTTCCAACTTTTGTGCAGTATATTGCCGTATAGGTCATTGTAGTGACTCCGGCTAGAGTGACTTTTGAGCTATGAATTCAGTCGTACAGACTACCACAGGGGTTCCGGCGAACATGTTATATTTTTATGAAATTATTCTTACCTGAATTGCTTACTGTGTTATATCTTGGCATGGCATACATATTAATATGATTTTGTGTTGCATGATTTGAATTGATATGATTTAATATATATTTATGTATATGCTTATATCTTGATTCTCGGAAAAATTATACATGTTTTACAGCGAGGGGTTAGATATGTTGATAAATGAAATGGTTTTGTAAAACATTTGTTTTTGCCCACTCACGTTTTCTGTTTTGCGCCCCTCCAGGTTTTAAGTAAGCTTGCTGTTGGTGGCTTGATGACGTCGACAATTCTGACCTATCTAAATAATAGTAGGACATTCGTGGTACTATATAACTAGTACTTGTCCTACTGGACTACACCTAGACTTATTATGCTCTGATTAGGAGTACTTACTTTTGTAACTAACTCCTATCACTTCTAGTTTAGTAGTGCACTCTAGTAATTCGGTTTTTAATTGTTCGTATATTTCCTATCATTATTGCTTCCGCACTGTGTACATGGCTACGTCACTCTCATGTGATGGCAAACATGCCTTGATCTCGGTCGGGGTGTGTCAGTTTAGTATCAGAGCCTAGGTTTAGCAGTCTTGTATAATTCTTGAATATTCTAATCCTTGTGATGTCTTATGTCAAAACTATGCCGCCTCGTAGAGAGCCCCGTCACTCAGCTGAGCCTAGTTTCTCTGATATTGCTCAATTAGGGGAAGCTATAGTTACTGCTATTTAGTCTGCATTCCGTCCTCCCCAGAAGACACCTCTTGAGACGATGTATAACCTGAAATTGAATCACTTCATTGGAAATGAAGGACATGAGGGGGCGGAAAAATGGCTTAATCATATTGAGAATATCTTTCTAGTGATGCAGAGTCAGGGGAATCTTCCTCCTGATAGGTGGGTCGAGACGATTACCTGGTTTTTGGGAGAGCAGCCTGCATCCTGGTGGAGACATGAGTCTTACCAGTTGACCCCAGCAGAGATTGCGGACTGGGGAGTGTTTAAAGAGCTGTTTCGAAAAAGGTTCATTCCTCCTGAGTATATTGATCGTAAGAAATAGGAGTTTACCCATTTGAAGCAAGGAAATATGTCAGCTAATGAGTATTACATGATGTTTACTAATCTGTCGAGATATGATCCGGAAGTTGCTGCTAATCCGGTTGAGATATTCTGCCATTTCAGATTGGGTACTAAGAAGAAATGGCATTCCATAGCGACATCGACTCCCTGTGCCACTTACCAAGAGTTGTATGAGGTTCTACTGTGGATTGAGGAGTCAGAAAAAGTGAAAGATAAGGAAGGAAAGAATGAGGGCCAGAGACGAGATGATAAAGGAAAAGGGCAAGCATTTCAGGGACCTCGCAAGACCCAGAACTTTAAGAGGAGTGGTGGCAGTTCCAGCTCTTCTAGCGGAGGATTGAGTACTAATATGCATAGGAGAGGTGGTAGATTTATTGGAGACCCTAGGTTCCAGAGGCAGAGAGATTTTAGTGGTCCAGGTGGTTCCGGCTATAGTGACTTTTGAGCTATGAATTCAGCTGTACAGACTACCACAAGGGTTCCGGCGAACATGTTATATTTCTATGAAATTATTCTTACCTGAATTGCTTACTCTGTTATATCTTGGCGTGGCATACATATGAATATGATTTTGTGAAGCATGATTTGAATTGATATGATTTCATATATATTTATGTATATGCTTATATCTTGATTCTTGGAAAAATTATACATGTTTTACAACGAGGGGTTAGATATGTTGATAAATGAAATGGTTTTGTAAAACATTTGTTTTTGCCCACTCACGTTTTCTGTTTTGCGCCCCTCCAGGTTTTAAGTAAGCTTGCTGTTGGTGGCTTGAGGACGTCGGCAGTTCTGACCTATCTAAATAATAGTAGGACATTCCTGGTATTGTATAACTAGTACTTGTCCTACTGGATTGCACCTAGACTTATTATGCTCTGATTAAGAGTACTTACTTTTGTAACTAACTCCTGTCACTTCTAGTTTAGTAGTGCACTCTAGTAATTCAGTTTTTAATTGTTCATATATTTCCTATCATTATTGCTTCCGCATTGTGCACATGGCTACGTCACTGTCACGTGATGGCCAGCATGCCTTGATCTCGGTCGGGATGTGTCATATAGGATCAAGGACTGTAGCTGCAAAAAATCATCAAAATCGGAGCTAAAATAACCGTTAAATTGTGATTTTTCGTTTATAACCATCGAAAACTTTTGTTTCGTTACCTAATCTCTGAATGTTTGTTTTTTGCGAGTTTTTTACGTATGCGATCTCGGAGTGTGTACAAACAAGTTTGACGATTGGATCGTTGAAAAACATTTCGTAGAATGTGTATCGCATCAAAATGGTAGATTAAACCAACACTTAGAGTTAATGTTATACTTCCCCGTCAAGTATAAAATAAGATTTTGTGGTAGCCACTAGTGTAAATATTTTAAATTGAAGATCGAATTTGTTCAATGCATTCTGATAGGAGCTAAAATAACCGTTAAATTGTGATTTTTCGTTTATAACCGTCGAAAACTTTTGTTCCATTACCTAATTTCTGAAGGTTTGTTTTTTACAATTTTTTACGTATGCTGTCACAGCCCGTCCCGGAGGTACTTTTGACGGGAATGTGAAATAACAGAATTGCCCTTATTGGACATTAAGGTACGTAGGTACGTAACGTTATTTTGAAAATAGCATTGGTTGGATGGAATTTTATTGGAAATTGATTTTTGGTATGTTTGGTTAGGATGAAATGGAGGGTGTGGATTAATTTGGACCACACATGACCTTCCTCTCTCCCTCTCCTTTCCCCGTGCTTTCCCTGTCTCTGTCTCTCTCGAACTCACACCCTCACACACCCATATCGTACGGACCACCACCAAAACCCTTCAAAACTTGACGGATCGGGGCAAATAAGGTATGTATCTTCATCGTTTTGACGTCCTGAGTTCATTGGTGCTAGTTTTAGGAAGTGAAACCTTCGATTTCACGTAGATCCCGAACCTCCATTTTTGAAGTACTGTTCATGCGAACGTAAAATGTTGTGTTTCAGGAGATTTCAAGCTTGTGGTGAGCTTTAGGAGATCCTAAGGAAGCTCGGGGACGTTCGTTGGAGAGTTTTGGACGTCGGGATCGTAGATTTCAAGTTTGGCCGAACCCTTGGTTTTTCCAAGGTGAGATTTCGTAGTTTTTAGGCCCTAAAACTAGTCCAACGTGATAGTACACTCTTAGGGCTTCAATTTGGTATAAAATACGAAGAAAATGGGTGAAAAACGAAGGAGAACAGTGAGTTTGAAAATCGGCCGGAGTTCGGCCGGAGTCCGGCCACCGGAGAACCAGTCCGGCGAGGCCCTGCGAAGAAGACGACACGTGCGCTGCACGTGCTGCGCGTGGCCAGCGCGTGGACCCGTGCCACGTGTGGCGCGTGGGGGCGCGTGGGGCTTCCAAAAATTTTTCTAAAAATTTCTCGACGCTCGTGACGTCGAGTAGGTCGATGTGGTATATTCATATACCAAAATTGAGCATCGTATGAGAAGTTATTTCGAATTATTGGTGATATGCTTAAAATTAATGTTTTTATAGTTGTTTCGCATATAGGTGAGACGTATCCCGAGGACGACCGCATCCAGGGACGCCACGGGGGTTACGACCCGTCGACTTATCAGTGAGTGGGCAGTTTTGTTTTCGTATTACCTATATACTACTGTTTTTCCCAGAAAAATGTTTTATATGAAAATATGTTTTGATTATGCCATGCATAGAATTATTTGAAAATCATGAATTGGTTTATGAATTATATGATTGAGATATGATGCATACATGTTGCATGGTGCTGTGGAGGCACAGGTAAGTCAGGTGAGTTCATTATTCATTTAATTGAATTGATTGATATCGATATAATTTGAGCTCATAACCTGCACCCTAGGTGTTAGTGCTTATATTATTCACCACACCGCACGCTCGCCTTGGATCCAAGTAGGTGGATGTCGTACAGACCATGTGAGGGTTCCGACATGCTAGTCGTACAGATCACTAGGCGTGATTCCGACTAGTGGGTGACATTAGTATGCGCGCTGATGATATGATGAGAGAAGCACTAGAGCGTATTTTTACACCTTTCATCGTATAGACTACCTTACGTAGTTCCGAGTGATGTGCAGAGTAGGGCCGTACAGGTCACTGGGGTGACTCCGGCTTAGTGGGATTTGAGCTATTGAATTAATCGTATAGGACCAACTGCAGGGTCTCCGATTGATTCCTTATTTCACCTGATTTATATTTTGATTTATGTCATGGCATGTTTTCTTGAAAATGTTAAAGATTTGAGATTTAAATGTTGAGATTTTATATGGTTATATATTTCTGGGAAAGTATACAGGTTTTTACGGCGAGGGGATATAACTGTTTTAATGAAATGTTTTGGAAAACTAATTTGTTTTACTGACCCACTCATTTTGTTTTGCGCCCCTCCAGGTTCTAGTTTAGCGGTGGTTGGCTCACGAGGTCCTTTCCGGCTTTCTGACAGATTTGGGACATGTAGGACTCACCTGAGGGTGATGTATTCTTATTTTAGTCCTACTTGACTGCAGATAACCTATGCTCTGAACTTATGTGTTTACTTGTAAACTTGTCCGGTTATGTCCGTATGTGGTTATGTTGAGTTTGGTTTGAATTTCTGTTGTTATATGTTGTTATTACGCTTCCGTGTCGTGCTTATGGTTACGTCACGCCCACGTGACGGCCAGCACACCTGGATCCTCCGGATCAGGGTGTGTCATATGCAATCTTGGAGTGTGTACAAATAAGTTTGACGGTTGGATCGTTGAAAAAAGTTTCGTAGAATGCATATCGAGTCAAAACGGTAGATTAAACAAACACTTAGAGTTAATATTATACTTCCATTAAGTATAAAATAAGATTTTGTGGTATCCACTAGTGTAAATATTTTAAATTGAAGATCGAATTCGTTCACTGCATTCTTATAGGGTCGAGGAGTGTAACAGTAAAAAAATCATCAAAACCGAAGCTAAAATAACCGTTAAATTGTGATTTTTTGTTTATAACTGTTGAAAACTTTTGTTCCGTTACCTAATCTCTGAATGCTTTTTTTTTTTTAGCGATTTTTACGTATGTGATCTTGTAGTATCTACAAACAAGTTTGACGGTTAGATCATTGAAACTAGTTTCATAGAATGCATATCTCCGTTAAATTTGCCTAAATTTTGAAGTGGGAAAAGTAATTTGTGCTAAATTTTTATTTATGTTTTTCAAGTATTGATTAAACAATATTTAGTTTGTGTGATGACATTTTCATTGTATAATTATCTTTTTGTTTCTTTTTTGCATATTTTATATGGGTTATTATCTATTAAACCAAACAATTATTTATTTAATTTTTAAAAACATATTCTATTTAAAAACATATTATTTATTTATTTATTAAATCAAACAATAATTATTTTATTTTTTAAAATTGTAACAAAATTTTGGGGGGATTTTGCCACCATTTTTTTCTGTCGGTTTATATTTTAGAAAATGTTTCTGTCGATTTTAACTGTGACAGCCCGTCCCTAAAAATTATAGTTTTTATAATTTTTAAAGTGTGAAATTACAAAAAAGCCCTAGAAGTGAAGGTGTTGACTTTCATTGACCAACGCGTAATGAAACGTAATAAATATTCTTTTAGTGTGTTCTTGAAGTATTCGACGATATGAATGCGTAAACGCAAGTAGAAGTGAATTTGGAGTTACAATTAAAGTTTTATGGAGCTACGAACCGAATGTATTTTGAAGAAATAATTTATTCTAAGAATATTATATTATTTTGTACTAAATGATTGGGCCACATGGGTGTGGCTGAGAAGGGGGAATCGGGAAGAAGAAGAATCAGAGGAGAAGGAGAGGGCTACTGCTCAATCAGAAAGAAGAGAGAGATGAGACTGACCAACCAAAGAGGAGAGAAAGGAAGGAAAGGAGGGAAGGTGAGCAAGAGGGGAAGTCGGGTTTTCTCCTTGACCCGCGCGACCCGGCCAAGCTTCAAGGCCAAATTCGTTCATTTTCTGGCCAATTTCTAGTGAATTGTCTTGAACCACTTCCTGGAAACACCACCCTAGCCCTCCCTCTTCCATTTCCACCCAAAATTTGAAGGAATTTGGTTGAAGTTTGGTGGAAAAACCACCATGGGTGCTGCGAGAAAGATTGCTCGAGATCCACCAAACCTGAAACAATTTCATTCAATTACCACTACCAAAACACTCCCCTAGAACCCAGGAACAAAGCCCAAGCAGTGGTGGAGGCGTTGGAGCAAGTTTGGAGGTCGAATCGAATCACACCCAATTCTAGGGTTTTGTACGGTTTTAGCAAAATTGGAGCTTTTCCCGGCCAAATTGGCCTTGGCGGCAGGTATAAAGTTTGCTCTACTCTTTGAGATCTTCATTTCTGTAATTTTTGAGAATTTTTAGAAACAATTGAATTTTCCGGCTAGCCGGGGCGGCCGACAGCCACTTGCGGCGGCTGGTGCGGTGGCGCGTGGCTAGGGGGCCGTCAATGTTATTCTTAGGCTAATTAGATGCCTTGAGTTCAGTTTTGGTAGTTGTATGACGTAGGTTGATTGTTGGAATCTAAATTCTCTACGTTACATTAATAGGTCATTATATGAATCGACGATCCGACTGTTGGATCGTCACCTAACTTTAATATGTTATAATACATAATATTTGAGAACCATAGGAACTTATGGGTTGGGAATCCAACGTACGGATCTTCCCGAATTGGATTTGTAAGTTCATAAAATAAAATGTTGACCGCCACTTGATTTTGGCAATTGGTGGAGATCCGACCGTTGGATCATAATGAAACCTTAGGATGTTATTCTAGAAGTATAATATGGATCTTTGGAAGCAACGGATCGGAAATCCGTGATGCAGATCTTCCAAATTGAATTGCGTAGGGATGCGTTTTATGTAAATTATGTATTTTATCGGTCAGAACTCTGAGATGTGATTCGATAATTGGTTATAGGCGACGATGGTTCGTGATATCTCGATATGCATGCTAGGGAGTCGTAGCACGGACCTCAGGTGAGTGGGTCTTTTCCTTTCTACTGTATATTATATATATATATATGATTGACAATTCCATAAATGTTTATAAATTGATTATTGCTTATGATTACTGTGAATGCTTTGAAATACTATTGTGAACTACGAATGGCTTGATCCCGGTTTAGGTTACGTAGGCAGTCTAACGAGACGTTAGATCTAGCCATATAATAAATGAGAATGAATAATCGAGACAATAGCCTAGTTTGGGAATGGGGCATTACAGTTTATGCATTCTAGACCATTTGTTTATACGTTTATATATCTGGAAATATTATGATATGTTGAATTTCAGACTTATATCCTGGTATTTCTATCTGTATATTCCTTGCACAAAATTATTGTGAACGCTCCGAAGTGCAAAGGTGAACGCAGGACACACAAGTAAGTTCTGGTAAGTATACGGTATTAGTTGAATTGATGGGGTTATGGTATGACTACATTTATGTTTTAAGCAACTCTAACACTGTCGTACAGGTTGCAATAGTAGGCAACTCCGGCATTGTAGTACAATTTGCTTATGAATCGTACATGTTATATTAGATGCATTTAAAGCTCATAAACCTGCACCCCCGGTGTTAGTGCTTCCGCCCATGGCCAGGGCATAGTCGTTCACGTAATGTTCACCTCCCGCACCATACGCTCACCTTGAATTCAAGGTAGGTGCACATGCCTGTCGTACAGACCAACATAGGTGGTTCTGACTCGTAGGTGACTCTTCACATGATCGTAGCACTTGAGCGTATTCATTTACACCCAGTCCTGTCGTACAGACCATTACAGTGGTTTCGACTCGTGTGCAGGCGTAATGTCGTATAGGTCACTATAGGTGACTCTGGCTAGATTGATTGATGAGATATGAATATGTCGTAAAGGCCTTACTATAGGTGATATATGAATATGTCATACAGGTCATTATAGGTGACTCCAGAAAGATTGATTGATGAGATATGAATATGTCGTACAGGTCACTATAGGTGACTCCGGCTAGATTGATTGATGAGATATGAATATTCATACAGGTCATTATAGGTGACTCCGACTAGATTGATTGATGAGATATAAATATGTCGTACAGGTCATTATAGGTGACTCCGGCTAGATTGATTGATGAGATATGAATATGTCGTACATGTTACTATAGGTGACTTCGGCTAGATTGATTGATGACTCCGACTAGATTGATTGATGAGATATGAATATGTCGTACAGGTCACTATAGGTGACTCCGGCTAGATTGATTGATGAGATATGAATGTCGTACAGGTCACTACAGGTGACTTCGACTTATATGCTAGCAATGATTGATGAGATATTGATGAGATATGGATAAGTCGTACAGGTCACTAGAGGTGACTCCCGACTTATGAGCTAGGATATGTGATGAGATATGGATAAGTCGTACAGGTCACTAGAGGTGACTCCAGACTTATGAGCTAGCATATGTGACGAAATATGTGATGAACTAGCATATGTGATGAAATAGGTGATGAACTAGTATATGTGATGAGATATGGGTAAGTCGTACAGGTCACCCTAGGTGACTCCTACTTACGTACTAGTATGAGTTATTAATCGCATGATTATTTGATATTACTGATAAGATGCTGTGTTGTGGCATATTATGATTTTTCTGGAAATTATACAGGTGTTGCAACGAGGGGTTATAATGTTTTATATGGTTTCTATTAAAATTTTATTTACAGAGCCACTCACCCTTGTCTTGTCTTCACCCTCCAAGTTTCATTAGTTGAGCTTTCTTATCGTCAAAGATTCATGGCGATTCTTAGTATTGGAGATAAATTTCGAGGGTACGATTCTTAATTCACTCTCCTGTACTTACTTATGCTCTAACGTCACGTGTGAAGTGGGTTTATTCCCACTCACCAGTGCACTATGGTATTTAGGCACTCTTAGGTTTAAATTTATTCACAATTTTTCCACATCATCACACTTTATGGCTTCGTCACCTTCCAGGTGTCGGCCAGCACAACTCGATTCGGAGTCTTAGAGGACATTTCGGAGTCTTAGTGGACATTTCGGGTCGGGGTGTGTCAATAACCGACAGTAATGAAAAATTTCCAACATAAAACCCCTCCATCTCTTTCTTGCGCCGGTGCCTTCTCCCTTCCCCCTTCCTTCCCCATTTTCTCCTCCCTGCATTTCCTTCTCTTCTCTTATGAGAATCCGTTTTTGGTTAGGTTTCTGTGAAGTTTTAAGATCATAAAATGGGATCTTTCCCCACTTCCATCAGCCGACCTTCTTTCTTTTTCTACAAACATCATCATGACCTTTTTATCTTTTCAACATCCCCATCATTACTTTTTATTAAATCTCTCTCACTTCTTCTCTCATGTCCCATTCTCCCAATTTTATTTTATTTCTTCTCCCTATATCAGCCGGTTCTTTTCCCTCACATCTTTCTCTCTCTTTGACACACACCCCACTTTCCCATGCACTCTCCCCTCCCTCACGTCACTCTTTCTCAGCCACTCAATCTCTCTCTATTTTATATCACTCTTTCCCTCAAACTCTTTCATTTCATCTGCATGCACAGAGAGCAGTGTTGCAAAGAGCAACTTAGAGAAGCAGGGAGAAAGGCCGAGAGTATGAATAAGAGCAAAGGCTCTCATTTGTTATCATGCAAAGGAGTTAGTCAGTATGCATGTAAGCTTAAGTTCTGGAGATTTTTAGATAGGTTGTCTTGTCAAAGCTCGAATTATCAAGGTGAGTGGGATCTTACATCTCTTCTCTTTTCCTCTCTCCTCATTTCCTGCTCCCTTCCCCCTTCCTTCCCCATTTTCTCCCTTCCCTTCCTTTTGTCGAGTTCAACACTTGTAACTGAGAGCCTTTGGGAAAGGACAAGGTGAAATAATTCATTCATTTACGTATATGCGTGTGCTAGACATGAGTTTAAGCACAATTGTCACACTGCCAGATTCAATTGGGAGGCTAAAGCTCTTGCGCTACCTCGATTTATCCTCTTTTTATCTGATTTTATTTTCTCGGCAACCAAACATGCATCAACTTTTGATTTCTCGTAAACCCTAATTATCTATTTCTTCGATTAAAGTGATATAGGCTACGACGAGAAGCGGCATAATTTAATTCGGAGAATCGATTTCGCTTGGGCTATGGAGAAGGACGAGAACAAGAAGCAGAAGAATAGCTCGAAAGCGAGCGCGGCAACGCAGTGGCAATGGTAGAGCATGGTGGAGAACTTGCAGCTAGCGCACCAGGAGCTCTCCGTTATCATAGATCTCATCAACATGGTAAGTATTTCGATTTTCATTCGACTTCGGGGAGAGATTCATTTGAATGAGCAATGCTTGCTGTGATTGAGTGATTCTAATGGAATGTGAATATGTGCAGGTAGAAACAAACGATGCTGTAACAGTGGCTAGCATGACGCATCCTAAGTCGCTTCCTAATGAAGCTATGTCTGATCTTGCTGTGAATATGGAAAATGCAAAAAGTGGTTGTTTATATATATATTTTTATTATTAATATATTTTCTGTCGATTTTATCTGACAATAATGTTTTTATTTATTGTTATTAATAAATTCTATGTCGGTTATATCCGACAGAAGTTCTGTCGGTTTTAGTATTTTCTGTCGGTTTTAGCCGACAGAAATGCTCTTATTTATTCATTATTAATATATTCTCTGTCGGTTATATCCGACATAATTTCTGTCGGTTTTAGAGTATTTTTTGTCAGAAAATTCATTTCCTGACGCAGGCAATTCTGTATAGGTAATTTTGTCGATTTTTGGACCGCCAGTTAGCAGTTATAGATAATTTTGTAGTAGTGCAAATACTCTCATTTCACTGCTCTGGGACATCCATATTTTACTTCCTTGGTGGCTCAACTTTTTGTGGATAACATCTTCAAATTGCATGGGATGCCAAATTCAATCATTAGTGACAGAGATCCGATCTTTTTGAGTAAATTTTGGAAAGAGTTTTTCATCTTGCAAGGTTTTTCATTATGTTATAATTCTGGATACCATCCTCAAACTGATGGTCAAACAGAAGTTGTAAAAAATACGTGTTTGGATACCTATTTGAGATGCTTTTGTAGCCTTCAACCAAAGAAATGGGTTTCGTGGTTATCTTGGGCAGAATGGAGTTTTAACACCAACTATCATACATGCCTATGATAGTAGAACTACTAAGGTAGACTCAATAGATTAGAGTTTGAAAGAAAGAGACAAGGTTCTTTCATTACTCAAAAGTAACTTGGAAGCTGCTCAATGTCGAATGCGTGTACAAGCTGATAAACATAGGACTGAGAAGGCCCTTGAAGTTGGTGATTGGGTTTATTTGAGGTTGGTACCTTACCAACACATGTTTATGTCTTCACATCCTTTCCACAAACTCCAACCTCGATTTTATGGTCCTTTCCAAATTTTAGCTAATGTGGGACAGGTGGCATACAAGTTACAACTTCCTGAGCAATCTAAGTTACATCCAGTGTTCCATATTTCTTGCTTAAAAAAGCATTTGGGCACAAATGTACAAGCTACTGCACCATTGTTTGTGATAACATATTCTGGCATCCTACAAGATGTGCCTATCGCTATTTTGGATAGGAGATTGATCAAAAAAGGTAATGCAGCTACTACTGAAGTATTGATTCAATGGAAAAACCACTCAAAGGAGGATGCAACTTGGAACTCTATCAATATTTGAAGCACAAGTTTCTTGAAGTTGCTCAATTATGAACTTTCTTGTTGTAGTGTTGAAATATTGTGATCATTTTTTCTGATTTGTTGGTAGTGTTGTGTTCTTTCATTGTTACAAGTTGTGTTTCAAGGGGAGGGGGTATTGTTAGGATACTTGCCAAGTGGCATGATCTTGCAACGACAGATGTATGGTAGATGTTCAAAAGTTAGTTAGTTCGTTAGACCATCTCCAAAGGAGGTGTCAAATTTTGAACATAAAATTTAAATTTTGACAGCTTATGTGGCACTTTGACATCTTTTAAAGTTTTGTTTTCCAACCGATATGTCAAATTAAATTAGTATTTTATAAAATAAATTATTAAACTAATTAAATTTTAATAAAGGATATTTAAAGTTTAATCAGTAATCTGTTCACTTTCCTTTATTGAAAAGAAGAAGAAAAGTATGATAATTGCATCGGTCAACTCAACATTAATTATAAAATGATTAAACTAATTAAAAATGAATAAAATACATTTAATAATTAATAAAAAAACATTTGAAGTTGCTGTCAAATTTGACAGCAAATCTTTTGCTGTCAAATTTGACAGTAACATATCATCACCACATAAAATTTGGCACTTCGGTTGGAGAATATTAATCTGATGTATACATTTTGACATCTCTTTTGGAGATGCTCTTAGTTAGTTGGAAATATCCTGCAAATAGCAAATTGTAAGGAAAGCTCAACAGTCAATGAAATAGTATTGTTCTTTTGTTACTCTCTCTCTCTCTCTCTCTCCCTCTCTCTCTCTCTCTCTCTCTCTGTGCAGCCATTGAAGATGTGGAGCTAGGTTCTAACAAGTAGCAGACATATCATTTGTTTTTGTAAAAAGAAAAGAAAGACCAAACTTTTGAGTGTTTTCGTACCCATCTTCCAACTGCGATCCAGAGAGATTGGATACTTGAGCTTTTCTACATTGCCTTGAAATGCTTGTTCATGCTGAAACAAGGCTTTCTTTAAACTACCTGCTTGTTTTTGCACCTCGAATGGATGGACGTGATAGAAAACGGGGACTAGTGTTTGCCCCATCGCATTCATGATCCTTTGAAAGCTCATCCAAGCACCACGTCGATGTCGAGTTCACTTAATTACTGGAAATAGTGAGAATTACTTACGAACCTTGCCTTGACCACATCGTACGGACACAGAGGGGGCAAAAATGATGATGAAGAAGAAGAAGAAGCAGCGATATCTGTTTCTGGGGTCATTGAGGTTGCAAATTAATTTTGCATAAATCAGATGATCCGAATCAATGTGTGTACCAAATTGCCATAGCAAATTTCTGGAATTTTTTTAAAGAATGGAGTATGGATGGCAGAGAAGTAGAACTCAACGGTTGAGGTTGAGATTGAGGGAGTGCAAGTACAAAGTGTAGGAGTTTTGAGACTCCTATTGTCCCACATCGGGAAACAACAATTTGTCAAAGTCCTTTATATAGGTCTAGTCCTTCCTGCCAGCGGTTAGGACTTGGATCATTTGGAATGAGGATTGAGGTTTGGGCAACTAATTATGTAGATTAGGCTTGATGATTATAACAATATTATAAATTAATATTAATCTAATCAATTAGTTTTAATTTTGAATTAAGTTTTGAATTAAAATTAATTAAAAATGTTTTGATTAATAGAGGTATGAACGAGCCTATATAATTGGAGTCTTCATCAAAACATCATCTTTTCTTTTTTCTTTTTCTTTGGTACAGATTCTCAGAGAGTAAACACACAAAACAATTCGCTAGAATTCTATAATCCAGTGTGGGTTGTAGAATTAGGTAGTTGTATCGTGGTCGAGCATACATTGTAGAACCACAAGCACAAGAGTGAGACGAAAATACTGTTTAAAGGACATAGCGTTTGCTCTAGCCTCTACCTTTGATTCACTCAAGTTAGTATCATTTTAATTTATGTATTTATTGTGTAATTTCATTTTGTATTGCAAGTATATTTGAATAATAAAGTATAAGTATTTTGAGTTCTGTATTTCTGTTATTTTTGTTTTTAAATTGTTCTCCAACACAAAGTGGCATCGTCTCGTCTATATATCTAAAGACCTCCCTCCCTCCATGGAGAATTCTTTAAGACTTTGACGTCGACTTTGAACAGGATGAAAGATTTAAATTCTACATTTTATATGTTCACTCTAATCAATTGATATCAGTTTACTCTGCTGCTAGAGATTTTGGTATATCATATATTTTGCTGCGTTAAAACAAACACTTATTTGGGTTGTTTGACTGCAGTTAAAACATAACATCAACCCTAGGAGACTCCAAAATTTTAGCCCAAATTCTACACACAAAATGTGGCAAGGTTTCCACACAAATCCACTCCACTATTCAAGTTATTTGGCAGTTATTGAAACAAATTCACCATGTCTAATTTCAACGTACTTATAACAATAACCGCTGATGGCTTTGCAAACCTTGAACATAAACTAACCATAGCAAATATCAACCCATGTCTCATCTGATGACACAGCACTCACATCAAACTCTTGTTCCTAATTGCTTCCTGTCAATGCATATACTTCCGTTGACAACTTCATTGTCGAATTTTTCTGGGTGCAACAAGTAAAAGGTCAATTACAACACGTTTGCCATCGTCCTTGGCAAGGGACCAGTAAGCTCTCCTAATCTTTAGGCCCCGTTTGGGATTGAGGTGATTTTAAAAAAAGTCACTGTGACAAAAAGCTGAGGGTCATTTTTGTGTTTGGTAAACTGAAAAAAAAGGGCTTATTTTGGAAGCTGCTGTGAAAATAAGCTGAAAATCAAAGGAAAAGCTGAAGCTGCTATTTGTTGCTTTGAAAAAAAGCCAGTTTTTTCAAAGCACACGGAGCTACAGTGCTCCTTTAATGAAAAGACACACTATCATCCTGCTTTTTTTTCCAAAAGCACTTTCACAAAAAAGTTTACCAAACACTCTACTGGCTTTATTTCACAGCCGCTTATTCTCACAGCACAACCGCTTATTCTCACAGCAGCTTTTTTTCAAAGCACAGCAATACCAAACCAGCCCTTAATCGTGTCCTGTTGGTACTACTATTTACCATATTCTGCAGCTTCCTTGCAATGGTCGCAGTTTGCAGATAACTCGCTGATGGTCAATGTTTGTACAAGCTCTTCAACATCCTCCTTGAATACTAGACGAATGGCACATTCATGCAGTCCTAAGCCCGGGCCATTAGACCCAAAAGTTGCACCGACTAGATTCAATTGATTCCACGATTCAGGAAATAGAGCACGCGGTATATAGACAAACCAAATCAAATCATGCGCATGCAACCACATGTCTTTATCTGTATCGAATGTAAAACGGAGCTTATTGTCACGATCAACCTGAGTGTTCAGATCACAAATGAGCTCACGAGCGAACTCTGAATCCGGAGTGTCATTGATGATGTTTGGATGTTCATGGATCGATGAAGAAACAGATAGAGCAATCCCTAACCAATTACCATCATCGTATAAATTTTGAGGCACTTCGATTTGTGCAGAGTCGCCTTTATTTGGATTCAAGAACCACTTCGGAAATTCAATTCCAGCAAGCTTCAATGCAAAGTGATCGTCAGACCAGACCTGTAGAGAGAATTTCTAAATGTGAGAGAGAGAGAGAGAGAGAGAGAGAGAGAGAGAGAGAGAGAGAGAGATAAGAGAGACATACCCAGTTTCTGATATTTTGAGAGATCAACTGGAACTTTCTTTCGTGTGGAGTACTGTGATCGCATTCTTGGGGACTATGTTTTTCCTCTGTGAGGACTTTGTGACGTTGCTCCAGAATTAAGTTTATCCAATGTTTTACCACCAATTCATTATAATATCCAAGGAGGGTGTCTGAACTGCCTAATATACACTGTATGATTGTCTGGACAAATCCTTGTAAATCTTGCTTGTACAAAATCCGGAGCCCACAGATCTTAACCTTTAAAGCAGGTCTATGGGTAATAAAGGAAAGGCAGATTTTCCTTGATGATGTTTGAGTGAACAGTTCGGGAATCATTGCTCGTGGAATGTAAACAATTAAAAGGTGATGCTTATCAGATATCACGGACTCAAAGTTTAGGGACAGATTCATATAATGTTTACCCATTTCGAGTCGACAAGAACCATGATACTGATCCTCCTTTACGATGTGCTGGTGTTCCACTGCAAGTGATACGCATAGAGAAAACCCCATCCACTTCTTACTCTTGTGCAGATTCTGAGGCAACTTGATCGTCACAGAAGTCCCAACTTCAGTGTTGAACCACGCTGGGGATCCACTTAAAGAAAAATCATAGTTTTGGTACCTATGGTTTAGTCCCTGGAGAATGCAGAAATAATGTGTTGAGAGAGAGAGAGAGAGAGAGAGAGAGAGAGAGAGAGAGAGAGAGAGGAGAGACCTCCAGGTATCTTGGAAGAACAGACTCAATGTTCCTTCTCAACAGAACTGTGGAACCTTCTTCACAAGTTGGAAGAAATTTCTCCCTGTATATATCAAAGAACTCCAACGTTAAATGAAGGATGAAGTTTTAAATTTTTAACGCAGCTAATAATGTAGTTTTCAGAAATTAAACTCTACCATCTCAAAATGTCATTCTCTAGATTAAACCATCCAAGCTCTGATGTAGCTTTACCAACTTCATTCAAATTGGAGGGCTTAGAAGGGATTATTTGTTGACTTTGTTTGGACAGCACAGACATTTGTTGTTGTAGCTGCTGCCGCCCTCCAATACCAAAACTATGTGGTATGAATGTTTGGATAAGCTTTTCAACATCTTCCTCATAAATTAGATGAATCCCACATTTCTGGACCTCCATGCATGGGTTGTTGGTTTCAAATACAGACCCAATCACAAAAGATTCATTTAACATCCTTGGAAAGCACACACAAGGTACATAGAAAGCACAAAGTAACTCAGAATTTGATTCAACTGAGTTGAGATGTCTCCAGTCAAGGAGGAATGGTTCCAGTTGAAATTCCTCAGTTTCTACTCTGCATTTGTAGAAGTAATCAGAAGCACAATCCGATTCAATCTGGGAGACACCAGGTTTTTGCTTCACCAAGAAAACAATAGCAACGCCCATCCACTTCTTATCATTTTTCAAATCTGGAGGCACCGGGATCGATATGAAATCTCTGGTAGCTACGTTGTTGAACCACTTTGGAATTTCATTTTGATAATCACAAGACTTTATGGAATATGACTTATAATCGAATAGCTGTAACATAAAACAGAAAAGGATTATGATTAGTTATAGAAAAAGATAGATACTTGGTGTGCACCTAGATGCGTGTGCGTGTGTGCGCGCGCTTGTGGGTATGTGTGTGTGTGTGTGTGTGACAGAGTGAGAGAGAGAGAGACTTCAATGTCTTTTTGCAGCACTTGATTTGGCAGTGAAAGATCATGAACTGGTTTCCATTGTTGAAGTTTATCTGATTCGGGGTAAAAACTAAAGAAACTACGCCCTGGGACAGTTGATGAAGTCCACGTCCTTGTATGTTTTGGGTCTGGTGGTGATGAAGTAGAAGATTCTTGATGCTTGGATGAAACGAGGGCACTGATTGTAGTCATTCCAGAAACATCTGAGGTCCATACTTTGAATTGATCTGGGAAATCTATCAGTGATGTACAATCATCAGCGGGCACATGTCGAACACTTAATGGGAGCTTCTTAGGTAGTGACTGAAGCCTACTACAATTCCTCAATTTGAGAGATTCAAGCTTGGATAGCTGGCTGATGCTTTCAGGTAAGTGCACAAAGTTATTAGCACTCAAGTCTAATGTCCTTAAGGAGATTAAGGTGCCAACATCATCAGGTATTGCTCCATCTATCAGATTGCAATCACTTAAGTTTAGGCTCGTCAAAGAAGTTAAACCAGAGAAAGAAGTAGGCAACAACAAGCTCACAGGAACATTGCCCTTTCTACCCCACCACCAACAAGTAAAGAGAGAATGCCACGATTTTGAAGGTAGATCTTTACATCCTTGGAAGGATATAGTCTTTAGATTTTTCATAGCTGCAATGGATGATGTTGATGCACAAAATCAGCGAAGACTTTGGTACAACAGAAAGTATCAGGTTTTGTGACCTTCGCTTGGTTGCTTCGGTCACTAGTGAGGATAAGTACGTAAATGAATAGAGACAGAGAAGCAAACACAGGATGTACGTGGTTCACCCAGATTGGCTACGTCCACGGAGTAGAGGAGTTCTTATTAGTAGTGAAGGGCTTACACAAGTACAAAGGATCAAGCTCTCAATTTAGTGAGTTCTTGTGAATGATTTAACACAAATGGCATTAGCCAATATTGTGGGGGAATGACCCCTATTTATAGAAAAACTTGTAGCTTTGTCACATTGACATGTGTCATGTTGTGATTGGTTCTTGATGTCGACACGTGCTGCGCTCTGATTGGCTTCTAATCTTGACACGTGTCGAGTAGTGATTGGCCTCCTGGTCGGAGGGGAACTCTTCTGGGTCCTTGACAGTATAGCGTTGGCCGGTGCTCGGTAGTTTCGGGATTGGTCAAGTATGGTACAAACAGTGCTCCCCTAAGTTCCCGAGTGAGGGAAACTCCTCGGTTGGGGACTTGCAAGATCCAATCCCTTGAGTAATCACGAAACTTCTAAGTACCGAAGTGTGGTCTGATCTTCATCTGCCCTTCTCTGGAAGTACCTTTCCTCCATCCGGGAATGGTGTATTTAGCTGATGTTGACGCACAAGGTAATGTATCAATTTCACTTGAAGCTTAGTTGTAGTTTCGGGCTTAGTCAAGTGTGATACAAACCCTATAGTAGGAGTCCCCCAAGTCGCCGAGCTAGGAGATCTGCCGAAAGAGGTGACAGACAAGGTAAGCAGTCAAACTTCCAAGTAAGCAACCCAGGATCAGAGGTTTGACTTCGGCTTCCGGTTGATTGTTCTTCTTCTCGTTGTCTCTCATTCAACTGTCAGGATAAGGAGAAGCAAATGGATAAGAGATGATATGAGATACTTTTGCTTTTGAAGAAGTAACTTTCCACAGGCTTATTCTTGAACTGTGCTGGAGGGTTTTCTGGTGCCCTTCAGAGTATAAGGCCGACTCAAAAATTTGAGGGTCAAAACAAGTCCATCAAATCTAGAGTACGTTCGACCTTGATGATATGGGATACTTTTGCTGTTGACGGCATAATGAATGTGGTATGGAAAGGTGTCGTGCTGTAGTGATCTGTTTCAGCCCACCGTTGAACCTTCTGCTTCAATCTTTTGCATGGCAGAAGTGGTGTGCAACCTTTGCATTTAAATGGTCCTTCAGAACATTCCTTCATAGTGACTCATCCACGCTTGGCAGCTTCAGTGTAAAGAGCCAATATCTGATCAACTGTCATGAGGTATTTGCCGGTGGAATTCGTGACCTTGACAGCAGTTGAGGATGAGTACTCGAGAGCAATGCTAAGTAAGCAACCAGGCAAAGGCTCCAGGCAGTCAGTTCCAAATTGGAGGTTTGATTTCAGGTTTCGACTGACTGCTCTCTTTCTCCTTGTCCTGCAGGTGTGGACAAGGACAAAGACAAAGACAGGGAGAAAGCATGATATGGGATACTCTTGCTTTCGACCCTGATGATATGAGATACTCTTGTTCTTGGTGTGGCTTATTTGCTGAGGTATTATCGGGGGGAAATAAAGCTGAGTATTTCGAGAGGTTATGTTGAGGGTGCCTTTTCGAATGCGAGAAAGGGTTGAGCATTTTTGCAGGTTTGCCTGTCCGTTGAGGAGGGAGGTCAATGTATATAGGGATTTCCCAATAACAAGTAGTAATGTTATTCCTTTACCCTTCTTGGTCACAGCAATGTAGTGGGAGCTGCCAGCTTCACGTGTTTTAATTTTGTCAGAGCACTTTGAAAAAGTGGTATGTGGTATCTGGAAAGCTGATATTACGTGTGAAGATTACAGACAAGCTTTATCTAAGGAAATCCGGCTCTCGAAGTTCTGAGAGTTGTGCCTCTTCGGTTTTCGAACAAGCAATCCCGTCGAGGATCTGACTCTCGAGATTCGGAAAGCGGTGCTACTCCGGTTTTTGAGAAAGTAATTATGTTGGGAGTCTTTTCTCGAATGTGAGTAAAGGTTGGACGTTCTTGCCAACCTGTCTTGCCGCAAAACACGGAGGTCGACACACATAGGGACTTTCCAGTTGTCAAGCAGTGGTGCTGTTCCTTTACCCTTATGGGTAATAGTAGGGTAGCTGGAACTTCGAAATTCTCGTGCCTAAACTTTGTCAGAGATCTTTGACAAAGTTATATGTGGTACCCGAGGAGTTGATGGTGCATATGGAGAGCGGTGATTGAACAGTAAGATTCACGTGCTTTCTACTTCACCAGAAATCTTCGACAGATTGCCCGTAATTTCCGCAAAGCTGAGTGTGCATGTGACAGGTGCTGACGAGGCTGAAAAAGCAGGTGCTTCTTCGATTTCTGAGATCGGCCCTCGTGGTCTCTGAGCAGCCCAGCTTTTGAGAAAGCAAACGCCTCTTCGATTTCTGAGATCGGCCCTCGTGGTCTCTGAGCAGCCCAGCTTTTGAGAAAGCAAACACCTCTTCGATTTCTGAGATCGGCCCTCGTGGTCTCTGAGCAGCCCAGCTTTTGAGAAAGCAAACGCCTCTTTGATTTCTGAAGCTCCGTCGAGTGCAGATTTTTATAGAGGCTGGCATTAAGTTCCACAGCACACTTGAATCTCTACCAGTAGAAGCTCATTTCTTGCACTTCTAAGATCTTGATTTGTCTGACCTCTTCCTTCTTCAACACATTTGAAAATGTCTGGACCCTCCGACCGTCGTTTTGACTTGAACCTTGGAGAAGAGACAGCCACGCCTTCTCCAGACAACATATGGCGCCCATCCTTCATATCCCCTACTGGTCCTCTTACCGTTGGGGATTCTGTGATGAAGAATGATATGACCGCTGCAGTGGTGGCCAGGAACCTTCTCACTTCCAAAGATAACAGACTACTTTCCAAACGGTCTGATGAGTTGGCTGTTAAGGACTCTCTGGCTCTTAGTGTTCAGTGTGCAGGTTCTGTGTCTAATATGGCCCAACGCCTATTTGCTAGAACCCACCAAGTTGAATCATTGGCTGCTGAAGTGATGAGTCTCAAACATGAGATTAGAGGGCTCAAGCATGAGAATAAGCAGTTGCACCGGCTCGCCCATGACTATGCTACAAACATGAAGAGGAAGCTTGACCAGATGAAGGAATCTGATGGTAAGGTTTTACTTGATCATCAGCGGTTTGTGGGTTTGTTCCAAAGGCATTTATTGCCTTCGTCTTCTAGGGTTGTACCTGGTAATGAAGCTTCAAATGATGAACCTCCAATGCCTCCTCCTTCTGGGGTTTTGTCAAGTACTGAGGCTCCGGATAACCACCCTCCGGTGCTTTCTCTTTCTGGGGCTCTACCGACTGCTGAGACTTCCCCTAAGCAACCTTTGTGAAGGCTCCCTTTTGTTTGTTTATTTTGACTCATGTATATGTACATATTTGTGGCTTATCAAAAATATTAATAAATAAGCTTTACTTCATTTCAACATATTGTGTTAAATACACCAAAGCCTTCTTCATAAAGTTCTTTGAATTTTTGCTTTTGTTGAAACCTGTATTGTTGAAGCTTTGTGAGTGAAGCATGTAGTTTGAGGTAGTGTTCCCTTAATTTCCCGAGTGAGGAAAACTTCTCGGTTGGAGACTTGAAAAATCCAAGTCACTGAGTGGTTGTGAGACTGCCGAGTATCAAGGTGCAGTAGCATATGGTGGGAGTCCCCCAAGTCTTCAGGCGAAGAGAGTTGCCGAATGAGGTGTCTCGCGTGTTACTAATTTGTCAAAGTAACGAATCCTTGTTTCGATGTCACACATTCGTATATGCTTTATCTAAAAATATTTCCAGCTTTTGTGTGTTTGATGCTGCATGCTATTGACTAGACAAGATCAAGTGCAATTAGTAGCTTTTCTCTCTTTTTCATCTTTTCTTTGGTGGAATTGCTTTTCGTTTCCACTAATCAGCCTGAGTGGATGCAAGATAACACCTTTCTCTATAGCTCAGATTGCAAAGTCGTCTTCATGAAAGTTTTTCCTTATCTTGTGAACTACAACATATCCAAATTTGAGATCCATCGGAGTAGTACAACTTCAGAAATTCAAGTATGATGAGTAACTGTTCATCAATGTTCTGTTAATCCGTCAGACTTGTTGTGAGCTTCGAAACTCCATTTTCTCTTGTTCAGATCAACATACTTTCTTCATCGAAGTTGTTCCTTAACTTGTGAGTTACAACATATCCAAATTTGAGGTCCCTCGGAGCAGTATAACTCCAGAAATCCAGGTATGATGAGTGACTGTTTATCATTTGTCTGTCAACCCGTCAGATTTGTTGTGAGCTTTGAAACTCTATTTTCTCTTGCTCAGATCAGCATGCTTTCTTCATTGAAGTTGTTCCTCAGCTTGTGAACTACAACATATCCAAATTTGAGATCCCTCGGAGCAGTATAACTCCAGAAATCCAGGTATGATGAATGACTGGTTATTATTTTTCTGTCAACCCGTCAGATTTGTTGTGAGCTTCGAAACTCCATTTTCTCTTGTTCAGATCGGTATGCTTTCTTCATTGAAGTTGTTCCTCATCGACTCTTTCATAACATATCAAAAATTCAGGATGAACTAACGGTTAAATATTTCCAGATCTTCGAAACATCACAACAGCTTCGAAATCTGCAAGAAGCCGACTATCATGTTTGGAGCTTCAACACTGTAATTTCCGTCGCTCAAACAGAAATGGTTCCTTCTTGAAAGTTGTTCATATGCTCAAGAACTATAGGGTGTCTAAAATTCAGCTCCATTGGAGAAGAGCAGAGGTTGCAGAAATTTGATAGATGAAAGGAGGCGGAAGAGGGAGAGAGAGAAAAAGTCTCTTGGGTTGAATTTCTATTTTGGGACAGATTCCAATTTTTGTAGCACCTTCATTATTGATGAATTGCTTGTACTTTTGTCCATTATGAAACTTGGGACTTTGGCTTGTTGTTGGATCTATTATAATATGTTTGGGAACATATATAAGTGAATAAATAAGAAGGAAAATTTTGGGCCCTTGTGGGTGTAAAACAAAAAATGTTTATGTTTACCCAAGTGTTTTTGTACAAGTTCAAGGGCATCTTGGGTTTTGTGAACAAAATTTGTTTATTTGGAGCAAGGTTTTGTGTTGAAGCTTTGTAGGTGAAGCTTTGGTGTTGAAGCTTTCTAGGTGAAGCTTTGATGATGAAGCTTTGTAGATGAAGCTTTGTAGATGAAGCTTTCTAGGTGAAGCTTTGATGGTGAAGCTTTGATGGTGAAAGTATGTAGAGGGAGCTTTCTAGGTGAAGCTTTTTTAGGTGAAGCTTTGTAGGTGAAGCTTTTTGAAGTGAAGCTTTTCGGGTGAAGTTTTTTTTTTGGGTGAAGCTTTGTGGGTGAAGCTTTTTAGGTGAAGCTTTGTGGGTGAAGCTTTGGAGGTGAAGCTTTTCGGGTGAAGCTTTTTGGGTGAAGCTTTTTAGGTGAAGCTTTGTGGGTGAAGCTTTGGAGGTGAAGCTTTTCGGGTGAAGCTTTTTGGATGAAGCTGTTTTTTTTTTTTTTTTTTTTTTTTTTTTTTTTTTTGGCGCTTGACACGGTCTTCATTTGCTTGTTTTGTAGTGACTGTGGAAGACGGATTGCTTTCTGATTGAGAAGGGTTCCGGCATCGCTTGCTATGAATGTAAAAGAGTGAGGGCTGAGTTGGCTAAATTACCTCTTTATTGAATTCATTGCCAAATGGCCTTCATTACATAGGATGCCGAACGGCTATAGCTCAACACTTGTACATCGTGAGTCTATTTGTAGTAGTACTTCAAGTGATCAGCGTTCCATGGATGACCAAGGGTCTTGCCATCGGAGCTTCTAAGTGTGTAAGAGCCAGGGCGACTGATGCCAATGACTTCATACGGTCCATCCCAGTTTGGACTAAGTGTGCCTTCACTCGGGACTCTGTCGCAGAGTAATCTTTTCTTTAAGACCCAGTCTCCTATTTTGAAAGAACGAGGCTTGACCCTAGAGTCATAATAGTTGGAGATGCGCTGCTTGTAGGCGACATTCCTCAAGTGAGCTTGGTTTCTGTGTTCCTCGACTAAATCCAAGTTGAGGGTGAGTTGTTTGTCATTTTCACTTTGAATGTAGTTCTGGACTCGGAATGTTGCTTGCTCGAGCTCAACAGGGACAACCGCCTCTGTGCCAAAGGCAAGTGAGAATGGAGTTTCTCTTGTTGAAGTCCGATATGAAGTGCGATATGACCAAAGAACTTGGGGTACAAATTCTGGCCAACAACCTTTAGCTTTGTCCAAGCTGGTTTTCAAAGTGCGCTTGATTATTTTGTTGATGGCCTCAACTTGTCCATTAGACTGGGGATGAGCTGGAGAGGCAAAGCATAAGTTGATGTTGAACTTAGAGCAGAACAACCTGAACCTCTTGTTGTCAAACTGTCGCCCATTGTCAGTGACTATCGCATTGGGAATGCCGAATCTACAAAGGATGTTCTTCCACACGAAGTCTTCTATCTTTGCCTCAGTAATGGTTGCCAAGGGTTCTACTTCGGCCCACTTTGTGAAGTAGTCCACTGCAACGACTGCGTAACAGACTTTGCCCTTCCCTGCCGGCATTGGGCCGATCAAATCAAGTCCCCACTGGGCGAAGGGCCAAGGGCTGATCATAGGAGTAAGAGGCTCTGGAGGGGAATGAGGAATAGCCGCATATCGTTGACATTTGTCACATGAGCGGGATACTTTGATGGCATCCTGGTGGAGTGTTGGCCAGTAATATCCTTGGCGAAAAGTCTTGTGTGCTAGGGACCGAGATCCAGCATGATCTCCACAGACTCCCTCATGTATTTCCCGAAGGACGATTTCCGCCTCGGCAGGCGTAAGACACCTTAAGTATGGCAGGCTAAAACCTCGCTTATAGAGTTGATCATTGATGATCAGGTAGCGGGTAGACTTGTATCGAATTTGCTTAGCCTGGACTTTATCATTTGGGAGGGTGCCATGAGCAAGGAAATTATAGATCGGGGTGATCCAACTATCCCCCTGTTGTAAGTTGCATACTTCTGCGGCCATGGTGCTTGGTGTTGCCAACAGTTCGACATGAATTTTTCTTCCAATCTTGTCTTCCACAGCCGAGGCGAGGCGAGCCAGGGCGTCTGCATGACTGTTTGCCGCTCGAGGAACTTGGGTGATCTGGTAGTGGAAGTGCTTGAGCAAAAGTTGTGTTTGCACAAGATATGCTGCCATGGAGCTGTCCTTAGCATCAAAGTTGTTGGTAACCTGGTTGACCACCAATTGGGAGTCACTGAAAATATCAATTTGTTTAACCCCGAGGTGTTTGGCCAAACGTAATCCTGCTAGAAGGGCTTCATACTCGGCCTCATTATTTGATGCCTTGAATTTGAAACGAAGAGCATACTCCATTGCTACTTTGTCGGGTGTAGTCAAGACTAGTCCCGCTCCACAGCCCTGTTGGTTGGATGAGCCATCAACATACAGACTCCATGCTGGGGTTGTTGGTTCTATCTTCTGAGCTTCCGGGGGTAATGAAGCCACTGCTTCAGGTGTAGAAGCAATGTCAACCGGATATGTGAAGTCGGCAATGAAGTCTGCCACTGCTTGGCCCTTCTCAGCTGGCTTTGGTTGGTAGGAGATGTCAAACTCACCCAACGCTATTGCCCATTTGATCATTCGCCCTGAAGTGTCAGGACTTTGGAGTATCTGTCGAAGAGGATAATTGGTAAGCACGATGATGGAGTGCGCTTGGAAGTAAGGGCGGAGTTTTCGAGCAGACATGACCAATGCCAGAGCCAATTTCTCAATGTTAGAGTACCGTGTCTCCGCATCTTGTAAGGCTTTGCTAGCGTAGTAGACAGGTCGCTCAATATTCCCATCCTTTCGAATGAGAACGGAACTTACGGCTGAAGCTGATACCGATAGGTAGATAATGAGAATGTCTCCTACCTCGGGCTTGGAGAGTAGAGGGGCTTTACTCATGTACTCCTTGAGGTTTTTGAATGCCTCGGCACATTCATCAGTCCATGTAATGTACTTCCTACTTCCCTTAAGTGCTTTAAAAAAGGGAGCACATTTGTCTGTGGCCTTAGAAATGAACCTGGTTAAGGCTGCCACCTTGCCAGTAAGGCTCTGGATGTCCTTTGAAGTTACCGGTTCCTTCATGTCGAGGATTGCTTTGATCTTCTCGGGATTAGCTTCAATGCCTCGTTGGCTAATCATGAAACCTAAGAATTTGCCAGAGCCTACGCCGAAGGCACATTTGTTGGGGTTTAACCTCATTCGATACCTCTTCAAAATAGTGAAAGTTTCAGATAGGTTGGTGATGTGTTGGTCAGCATGTTTGCTCTTGACTAACATATCATCAACGTAAACTTCCATGCTCTTCCCAATCTGCTCGGCGAACATTGAGTTGACTAGTCTCTGATAAGTCGCTCCTGCATTCTTTAGGCCGAAAGGCATGACTTTATAGCAGTATAGTCCTCTGTCGGTAGTGAAGGCTGTGTGTTCTTGATCCGAAGGGTTCATGAGGATTTGGTTGTATCCTGAGTAAGCATCCATGAAGCTCAGGAGTTCACACCCGGCCGTAGAGTCTATAAGTCTGTCAATAAGAGGAAGAGGGAAGCTATCTTTCGGACACCCTTTGTTTAGGTCGGTGTAGTCAACACACATTCTCCACAAGACCTTTTGAAGCAAAAGACTTTCTTTGGTCGGATTTTTCTTAACAAGGACCACATTTGCTACCCATGTCGGGTAATTGACTTCGCGGACAAAGCCTATGCCTTTGAGTTTTTCAACTTCTGCTTTCATTGCCTCGTATCGTTCAGCGTCATAAGATCTTCGCTTCTGTCTCACCGGCTTGATCTTGGGGTCAATACTCAAACGATGACAGATGACATCGGGAGAGATGCCTGGCATGTCCTCGTATGACCAGGCGAAGACTTCAGTGTTCTCTTTCAAAAAAGATATCAATGCTAACCGAAGGGGTGGTGACAATGTGGTGCCAATCTTCACCATGCGATCTGGATAATCTCTTGAGATAGGTACCTTATCCAACTCTTCAGCAGGTTGGGCTTGCTGGGTGAAAGAGTCATCTCGAGGATCATCGGGTTGATTGTTGCTATCAGGAAGATCCAAGTTCGCTTCATCTAGGCTGGTCTTTGTGACTTGGTCATGTACAGACAGGGTTTCCTTGGGTCCGGGCAAGTGTTGTTGCTTAGCTGAAGTGTTGTAACATGATTGTGCACTAAGCTGATCTCCTCTGATGTAGCCGTTGCCATGGGGGGTTGGAAATTTCATCAACAGCATATGCGTGGACACCATAGCCTTGAGATCATTGATGCCTGTGCGCCCAAAGATGACATTGTATGCCGTTGGGCAGTCAACCACTAGGAAGTTAGTGGTAATGGTAGCCGTGTAAGGGCCTGTACCAATAGTAAAGGGTAAATGTATGCTCCCTAAGGGTTGCACGATATCACCAGAGAAGCTTATCAGAGGAGAAATCGAGCGATCGAGCAAGTGTTCAGCTACACTGAGTGCCCTGAAAGCTTCGGCAAACATGATATTGACCGAAGCCCCTGTGTCTACGAGGATTCGTCGAACATCAAAGTTGGCTATGTGAGCCTCCACGATCAATGGGTCGTTATGAGGGTAGATGATGCCTCTTTCTTCCTCAGGGTAGAAACATATCGGATCCCAGTTAGGCTTTTGATACTTCCCTCCCCTGATGTCTTCCACGTGAAACACTTGGTGACCAGGCCTCAGAATTCGTTCACTGTTTTTCATGGCCCTATTGGAAGATTCAGATATGGGTGTGCCGCCGCTTATGGAATATATGACATTCACCTGGCGTTGGTTACGGTTATCCCTTTGAGGGTGAAGGAGGAATTGATCAATTTTTCCTTCTCGTGCCAAAGCTTCAATACGATCACGGAGGATGATACATTTCTCGCTATCATGGCCGTTATGCTCATGGTAGCAACAAAACATGCCCGCGTTATTCGGGGGCGTGTAATCTGGGTGCCTCGGCTTTGGCTTTGGTATCAGGTGAGCTATGCTGGGGTAAATGGCCGCGCATGTGGCATTCAAGGGCGTGTATGTCTCATACCTTGGGGTAGGGGGTATCTTGACGCGGGTTTGACCCACTGCATTGACTGCCTGGGGGCGAGCGTTATTGTGGCGATACCCTTGGTTATCGGGATAGTGTCCCTTACTCTTTTTACTGAAATGAGAGTGGTGAGGATGGAAATCCTTCCTCTTGCCTTGAAATTGATATGTCTGTTGATTCGGCGAAGCATTATGCAAGGCATGGGGAGGTGCCACTGCTGTTTGGAAAGTCGAGGTCTTCTCATTTAGGTGAGTCTGGCTTCCACCTCCCACTTGTTGATAAAGGATGGTTGTAGGGGGTTTCTCCTGATATGTCTTTGCCTGGGCGGAGGCATGGTTATAAGCCTGCGCCATTACCTCAGAGTAAGTCTTCCAAGTATTGGCATTGATCATGTATTTAAAGAAACAATCACGTAGGCCTGCCGTGAAGGCTTTGAGGGCAGTCTTGTCGTCTGCCTCGGCACACCGGGAGTATTCATGGCTGAAGCGGCCAGCATACATACGTAATGACTCGTCTGGCTTCTGGCGGATAGTGTACAGGTCATCTGCAGAGTGCAAGCGATCGGTTTGGAAAATGTGTTGGGAAACAAATAGTTTCCTCAATTCCTCAAATGAGTCTACCGTCTCAGGTGTAAGACGACAATACCAATTTAGAGCTCCGCCAGAGAGGGTAGAGGGGAAGAGAAGACATCGCTCTTCGTCGGTGTGCATCCGGTATGCCATGGTGGACTCAAAGAGGTTAAGGTGCTCAATCGGGTCCTCTTTTCCAGTATAAAGTTGCAAGCCAAGCTTTTGCTTTGTCTTTGCTTGAAGGGGGGTGTTGAGGATCCTCATTGTAAGAGGGCCAGGCCTGGGTTGGTTCCAGTCAGGTATTTCAGCCTGACGTTCAGCCTTCAACTTGTTTACTTCCTCAATAAGTTGTAGGACAAGGGGGTCCTGAGCGGAGTTATGTGCCACTGGAGCTTTCTTTCGTAAATCTCCATCTCCTCTTGGAATTAGGAAGGTTTGATCAAGGGCATGTGATTTTTCCCTGGACTCGTTGTACTGGCTTCCAGGGTATGTCTGTCGGAACACCTCTGAGTCCCCTGTACCCTCATGTCTCTCTAGGACTTGTTGCCCCTTCCCCAAATTGGTGGCCGGCTCGGGCCGTGGCAGGGGACCGAGTCTCTCAGAAATCCTTGGGTCATTGATCTTTGAGCTTATATGGATGGAATTCTCTCGACGTTGCTTCAGGAAATCCCGACAATCGCGAAAGACGGCTTTCGATCCTTCTGCCCCTTCAGCAAAGAGGTGTCTCCCTCCACTTCTCATGGTTCGGGTCGAAGCAACTGGGTTAAGAGAAGCCTCATGTTGATTATCAAGTCGAGGGGTAATCTGTTCCCTATCAGGGATATCTATGTCGAATGCATGTGACCCTCCATGTTGGAGGGCACCCAGTTGATGGTTGACTTCCACGGGGGCAACAAGCTCGCGTGTCTGAGCTTGCCTAGCTTCGTGGAGTGTCTCGAAGAGCTTCTCATATTGCTCCTGGAGGACCTCATTCCTCATTGCTATCTTGTTGTTCTGAGCTTCCAACTCATCGACTTTAGCTTGAAGAAGAACTCGTTTTCCTTCCTTCTTTCGTTGCTTCGCACTATGTGCAAGGGGGGTGTCATTCTGTGTGCTGTGGCTTCCTTCGCTTCCCATGTTGGAGAGGGATGCCTGATCAAAAGAAAGTGTACGAATGATAGAAACCAGCTTGACACAGCTGAAGAGAGTAGGAATAAGTGTCGTTTCCCACAGACGGCGCCAGATGTTGATGCACAAAATCAGCGAAGACTTTGGTACAACAGAAAGTATCAGGTTTTGTGACCTTCGCTTGGTTGCTTCGGTCACTAGTGAGGATAAGTACGTAAATGAATAGAGACAGAGAAGCAAACACAGGATGTACGTGGTTCACCCAGATTGGCTACGTCCACGGAGTAGAAGAGTTCTTATTAGTAGTGAAGGGCTTACACAAGTACAAAGGATCAAGCTCTCAATTTAGTGAGTTCTTGTGAATGATTTAACACAAATGGCATTAGCCAATATTGTGGGGGAATGACCCCTATTTATAGAAAAACTTGTAGCTTTGTCACATTGACATGTGTCATGTTGTGATTGGTTCTTGATGTCGACACGTGCTGCGCTCTGATTGGCTTCTAATCTTGACACGTGTCGAGTAGTGATTGGCCTCCTGGTCGGAGGGGAACTCTTCTGGGTCCTTGACAGTATAGCGTTGGCCGGTGCTCGGTAGTTTCGGGATTGGTCAAGTATGGTACAAACAGATGATGATTCTCTTATAGCAGTTCCACTTATATCAAGCTCCTCAAGATATTCCACACAATTCAAATCCTCAGGTATGTCATCAAGTTCTGAGCAACCTGTTAGAATGAGAGTTTTCAGAGACGTCAAATACTGAATGGTACTCGGAAGACGGAAAAGGTTTTTGCAGCCTCCCAAATTCATCAATGTAAGACCAGTCAAACGTTGAATTGATGGAGGTAATTCTTCAATGGCAGTTCCATCTAGATGAAGCTCCAACAAGCTTTTCATATTTCCTTCAATTTCAGGAAACCTCTTGAGTCTTGAAGAACCAGAGAGAGTTAAAGTTTTAAGAGATTCCAAACTGATGAAAGGTGGAAGGCTTTCAATGGATTTGCAGTTTCTCATATTCAACAAGATAAGGTTTTTGAGAAATCCAAGGGATGGGTGAACCTCAACCAATCTTGTACAACCTTGAACCACCAACTTCTCAAGATTTGGAACCTCAACGAAGTTTGGGGTCGCAATCAAGTACACGGAATCACTTAGATCGATAAACTTTAGCATACTCCAGCGCTGATACAATATAAAAATTACCATAAAGTGAAATAAATAATACGTTGATATTAATATTTTTCAAAATATAAGCACGCACAAAGACATAATCTTACTTTATTTCCCCTCCAAAGTTGTTTGATACGGCTTGAATGCATGCGGAGTTCCACTAGCTTATCTGATTGAAAGTTTGATGGCAAAGAATTAAAAGGAAATGCATGCCATTCCAGCAGTTGTAACTCATTAGAAAGGTATCTGATGGACCCAGGAAAGTACACATTACTAATTTTTAACAATCTTAGCTTGCGCATCTTTGAGAACGGGTCAACATTTACGTGAACCACCTCTTGTTTTGGTAGATTCAAGAATATACCTTCCACAGCAAGTGTTCCCTAACAAAGAAGAAGAAGAAATTAGTTGCAGTACAAAGACACAGAAAATACAAAGATGATAGATTTGTTTTAGTAATCTTTGAATCTATATTTGTGATAATCTATTACCTCATTGTTTACAAATACATGGATGATATCCTTGGGAAGCCACAACCTGCTACGTTTGCCTGGCTCTTCACTTCATTCAAGACGAACAATCTCCCATCCTAATTCTTGTATCAAATCATGCATCCACAATTTTCTTCCAAATAGAGTTAGTAGAGATTTTTCCATGAGAACTGCTATATCAATGTCTGGACGATAGCCACAACTACTTTCCAGTATTCTTGTAACACGATCTTTGTCCTCCCCTTTAAAGAAACATGCAATGTCCAAAAATACTTTTTTTTCTACGTCTTGTCAAGCATCAAAACTTACTTTAAGCACATCAGTAATTCTTCTGTCAGGATTTTCTGTAAGTCTACCCAAAGCACTTGACCATACTTCTACGCTTCTACCAAAGAGGAATGAACCAAAAACTTCAATAGCTAATGGGAGGCCATTAGCGTATTCCACAACATTCTTTGATAGCTCGAGAAAGTCTTCTCCAACCTGGTCTTTCTTGAATGCTTTCCGACAAAAGAGCTGAAGAGCTTCAGCATCAGTTAACGGCTTAACCTTATACATTTTATCCACTCCATATGTGCGTAGCAAGTGCTCATCCCTTGATGTTATAATGATCCTACTCCCCGAACCAAACCAACTATGACCACACAATGCTTCCAATTGTTCTAATTGATCCACATCATCAAGAATGATAAGAACCATTCTAGCACGCAGTCTCTGTCTTATCTTACTGATCCGCATATGGATATTATGTACATCTACACTACTCTCGAACAGGATATCTGAAAGAAGTTGCTTTTGTAAATGGACTAGACCTTGTTTCTCAGTTACCTCTCTAACATTGGCAAGAAAGCTGTAAGCATCAAACTGAGAACGTATCCTATCAAAAACTACTTCTGCAATGGTTGTCTTACCCATGCCCCCCATCCCCCAAATCCCTAACATGCATACATTGTTCAACCCCATGTCTAAGCAAGAAATCACTTCGTTTACACGTGAATCCATCCCAACTAAATCCATATGTATACTTGAAATTGTTTTATTTACCTTAGTGAAAATATATCTCACAATATCTTCAATAACTTTCGACTCATATCTGAAAAAACAAACAAACAACAAACAACAAATAAATAATCCTCTCATAGAAGTTTTGTCAGCACCACTCAACCAAATAGAAAGATAACGAAATGTTAAATTTTGTATGTTCTTCCTTCTTTGTTTCAAAAACAAAAAGAAAAAGCTCTTCGGTACCTCTTCTGCACTAAAACGAAAACAAAAGAATTAAATTTTACGGTGCTACAAGGAGAATAGTAACCTTACCCATCTTGTAAATGCCATCCATAGAGATCAGCTACTTCAGCAATTGCATCTCTCCACTCACGCACCTTCTCTGTATTATCCTTAAAGGCTTCTTCATGCTTGGAACTCCGCCGTGTAAGTTTATCTTACATTGCCGGTCCCAAGCCCGGATAAAGGAGGAGGGGGAGGGCGTCAGGTAGTCGACAGCCGGCACTCCATGATCACGTCGAATCCTTATGAAAATGAATCCAGAACGAAATCGCGCTAAAGCTAGGGCGTCACCCGTAAGTGGCGCGCTGTGTGGCCTGAGCACAGTGATAAGTGAGCAAGGGTCGCTGTATCTCCATCGGCACCCGGATGCAGTGTTAAATGAGCAAGGGGGCTATAGAAACTTCTTTTCGAACGACTCCACTCAAAGTTGTTTGGGAGCATATGCTCCTATCAACTTTACACGGGACACACAAAAGAAGTACTTTGATCCTATTAGACGGGGAAGGGTGAAGAAGCTAGGACAGAAGGGTAGAGTTCAAGAGAGCAAAATGCGTTTAGGAACGTGGAATATAGGAACCTTGACGGGAAAATCTATGGAAGTAGTAGAAGTTATGGTGAGGAGAAGGATAAATATTATGTGCCTACAAGAAACTAAGTGGGTTGGTCGTAAGGCAAAGGATCTAGAAAACTTAGGGTTTAAACTATGGTATTCGGGCACAAATAGAACGAGAAACGGTGTTGGCATCATCGTGGACAAGACCCTGACACAAGATGTTGTAGATGTCAAGAGGGTAGGAGATAGAATCATGGCAATCAAGATTGTAATAGGACAAGAACTTATCAATGTGATTAGTGCGTACGCACCTCAAGTAGGGTTGGATACGAGTTCGAAGGAGAAATTTTGGGAAGAACTTTGAGACTTGGTGCAAGGAATTGCTCAGACGGAGAAGTTATTTATAGGAGGAGATTTAAATGGACACGTGGGCAGGGAGACAGGCAACTATGGAGGTTTTCATGGTGGCCATGGTTTTGGGGAGAGAAACGAGGATGGGGAAGCTATCTTGGATTTTGCAATGGCATATGATCTCTTCTTAGCCAACACCTTCTTTAAGAAGAGAGAAGAACATGTGATCACCTACAAGAGTGGGTCGTCAAAAACACAAATAGATTTTCTTCTAATGAGGAAAGGGGATCGTATAACTTGTAAGGATTGCAAAGTTATACCAGGAGAGAGCGTGGCTAATCAACATCGCTTGTTGGTGATGGATGTACATATCAAAAGAGTGAGAAAAAAGAACAAGACTTGGAAGTGCCCAAGGACTAGATGGTGGAATCTAAAAGAAGAAAAACAAGCCATTTTCAAAGAGAAAGTAATCACCCAGTGTGTGTGGGATAGAGAGGGGGAAGCTAACCAAATGTGGGATTCCATGGCTAGTTGTATCCGAAAAGTAGCAAAAGAGGTATTAGGAGAGTCCAAGGGCTTTGCCCCACACCAAAAGGAATCTTGGTGGTGGAATGAGGAGGTACAAGCAAAGGTGAAGGCTAAGAAGGAATGTTGTAAAGCCTTATACAAGGATAGGACCAATGAAAATGGTGAAAGGTATAGAAAAGCGAAGCAAGAGGCGAAGAAAGCTGTGAGAGAAGCTAAGTTAGCGGCTTATGACGATATGTATAAGCGACTAGATACCAAAGAAGGAGAGTTGGATATCTATAAACTAGCTAGAGCAAGGGAAAAGAAGACAAGGGACCTAAACCAAGTGAGGTGCATCAAGGATGAGGATGGAAAGGTTCTTGCTACAGAGAACGCGGTTAAAGACAGATGGAAAGGTTATTTTCATAATCTTTTCAATGAAGGACATGAAAGGAGTGCTTCTTTAGAGGAGTTGAGTAACTCAGAAGAGTGTAGAAACTACTCTTTTTATCGTAGAATCCGGAAGGAAGAAGTGGGTGTAGCTTTGAAGAAGATGAAGCATAGAAAAGCAGTAGGCCCAGACGATATACCAATCGAAGTGTGGAAAGTTTTGGGAGAGACAGGTATAACATGGCTCACTGACCTTTTCAATAGGATTTTGAAAACGAAGAAGATGCCGAATGAGTGGCGAATGAGCACTTTGGTGCCTATCTACAAGAATAAGGGCGATGTACAAAATTGCATGAACTATAGGGGTATTAAGCTAATGAGTCATACAATGAAGCTCTGGGAGAGAGTCATTGAGCATAGATTGAGGCAAGAGACACGGGTTTCGGACAACCAATTCGGGTTCATGCCAGGGCGCTCAACCATGGAGGCAATCTATCTCTTACGAAGATTGATGGAAAGATATAGAGATGGGAAAAAGGATTTACACATAGTCTTTATAGATTTGGAAAAAGTGTATGATAGGGTCCCAAGAGACATTCTTTGGAGGATTTTAGAGAAGAAAGGAGCACGAGTAGCATATATCCAAGCTATACAGGATATGTATGAAGGAGCAAAGACTGCCGTAAGAACTCATGACGGACAAACCGAAAGCTTTCCCATAACTGTAGGTTTACATCAAGGCTCATCCTTAAGTCCTTACCTTTTTGCGTTGGTAATGGATGAGTTAACAGGACATATTCAAGGTGATATTCCTTGGTGTATGCTTTTCGCAGACGATATAGTGTTGATAGATGAAACTCAGGAATGGGTAAATGCAAAGCTTAACCTTTGGAGAGAAGTGTTGGAATCTAAAGGTCTTCGCCTAAGCCGATCAAAGACAGAATATATGGAGTGCAAGTTCAGTGCAAATGGAGGCCAAAACGAGTTAGGGGTGAGGATCGGAGATCAAGAAATACCAAAGAGCGACCGTTTTCGTTACCTAGGATCTATCTTGCAAAAGAACGGAGAATTAGATGGAGATCTCAACCATAGAATACAAGCTGGATGGATGAAGTGGAAGAGTGCATCCGGCGTGTTGTGTGACCACCGTATGCCACTGAAGCTCAAGGGAAAATTTTATAGGACGGCAATAAGGCCGGCGATGCTGTATGGCACAGAATGTTGGGCGGTGAAACATCAACACGTACACAAAATGGGTGTAGCGGAGATGAGGATGCTTCGTTGGATGTGTGGGCACACGAGAAAGGATAAGATTAGGAATGAGGATATCCGGGGTAAAGTAGGAGTAGCCGAAATTGAAGGAAAGATGAGAGAAAATCGGTTACGGTGGTTTGGACATGTGCAAAGAAGGCCCACTGACGCTCCGATTAGAAGATGCGACTATGGGACAAAGGTTCAGGGCCGAAGGGGCAGAGGAAGACCTAGGAAAACTTTGGAAGAGACCCTAAGAAAAGACTTAGAGTACTTGGATCTAACGGAGGACATGACACAGGACAGAACACAATGGCGTTCGAAGATTCATATAGCAGATCCTACTCAGTGACTTGGATTTTCCAAGTCTCCAACCGAGAAGTTTTCCTCACTCGGGAAATTAAGGGAACACTACCTCAACCTATATGCTCCACTCACAAAGCTTCAACATACAAGCTTCAACAAAAGAAAATTCAAAGAACTTAGCGAAGAAGGCTTTGGTGTATTTAACACAATACGTTGAAATGAAGGAAAGCTTATTTATTGATATCCCCGATAAGTTACAAATATGTACATATACTTGAGTCAAAATAAACAAACAAGAGGGAGCCTTCACAAAGGTTGCTTAGGGGAAGTCTCAGCAGTCGGTAGAGCCCCAGAAAGAGAAGGCACCGGAGGGGGATCATTCGGAGCCTCAGTACTGGACAAAACCCTAGAAGGAGGAGGCATCAGAGGTTGATCATTTGGAGCTTCATCACGCGATACAGCCCTAGAAGACGAAGGCAATAAATGCCTTTGGAACAAACCCACAAATCTCTGATGATCAAGTAAAACCTGACCATCAGATTCCTTCATCTGGTCAAGCTTCCTCTTCATGTTTGTAGCATAGTCATGTGCGAGCCGGTGCAACTGTTTATTCTCATGCTTGAGCCCTCTAATCTCCTGTTTGAGACTCATCACTTCAGCCGCCAATGATTCAACTTGGCGGGTTCGAGCAAATAGGCGTTCGGCCATATTAGACACAGAACCTGCACACTGAACACTGAGAGCCAGAGAATCCTTAACATCCAACTCATCAGACCGTTTGGAAAGTAATCTGTTATCTTTGGGAGTGAGAAGGTTCCTGGCCACTACCGCAGCGGTCATATCATTCTTCATCACGGAATCCCCAACGGTAAGAGGACCAGTAGGGGAGACGAAGGATGGGCGCCATATGTTGTCTGGAGAAGGCGGGGCTGCCTCTTCAACAAGGTTCAAGTCAAAACGACCGTCGGAGGGGCCAGACATTTTCAAAGGTGTTGAAGAGAGAAGAGGTCGGACAAATCAAGATCTTAGAAGTGCAAGAATGGAGCTTCTATTGGTGGATATTCAAGTGTGCTTTGGAACTTAATGTCAGCCCCTATAAAAATCTGCACTCGACGAAGCTTCAGAAATCGAAGAGGCGCCTGCTCAGAAATCGAAGAGGCGTTTGCTTTCTCAAAAGCTGGGCTGCTCAGAGACCACGAGGGTCGATCTCAGAAATCGAAGAGGCGTTTGCTTTCTCAAAAGCTGGGCTGCTCAAAGACCACGAAGGCCGATCTCAGAAATCGAAGAAGCTTGCTTTATCAAAAGCTGGGCTGCTCAGAGACCACGAGGGCCGATCTCAGAAATCGAAGAGGCACCTACTTTTCCAGCCTTGTCAGCACCTGTCACACGCACACTCAGCTTTGCGGAAATTATGGACATTCTGTCGAAGATTTCTGGCGAAGTAGAAAGCACATGAATCGTACTGTTCAATCACCCACTTCCCACACGCAACAGTAGCTCATGGGTACCACAGATAACTTTGCCAAAGTTCTCTGACAAAGTTGAGACACGTGAAGCTTGCAGCTCCCACTACATCGCTCTGACCAAGAAGGGTAAAAGAATTGCAAAGAAACAACACTAACAAAGTTTAGACACATAAATTTTGAAGGTCTAGCTACCATATTATTACCCACAAGGGTAAAGGAACAGTACCACTGCTGGATAATTGGAAAGTCCCGGTGTGTCAACCTCTGTGCTTCGTGGCAAGGTAGACTAGCAAACATGCCCAACCTTTACTCACATTCGAGAAAACACTCCCAACAAGATTGCTTGCTCCAAAATCGAAGAGGCACCGCCCTCCGAATCTCGAGAGCCAGACTCCCAACATGATTACTTTCTCAAAAATTGAAGAGAAGGTAAATGAACAGTACCACTGCTGGATAATTGGAAGGTCCCTGTGTGTCAACCTCTGTGCTTCGTGGCAAGGTAGACTAGCAAACATGCCCAACCTTTACTCACATTCGAGAAAACACTCCCAACAAGATTGCTTGCTCCAAAATCGAAGAGGCACCGCCCTCCGAATCTCGAGAGCCAGACTCCCAACATGATTACATTCTCAAAAATCGAAGAGACACCGCTCTCCAAATCTCGAGAGCCAGACCCCCAGCAGGATTGCTTTCTCAAAAATCGAAGAGGCATCGTTCTCCGAATCTCGAGAGCCAGATCCCCGACAGGATTGCTTGTTCGAAAACCGAAGAGGCACCACTTTCCCAACTTCAAGAGCTGGATCTCCTTGGATAAAGCTTGTCTGTAATCTTCACACACAACATCAGCTTTCCAGATACCACATACCACTTTTTCAAAGTGCTCTGACAGAGTTAAAACATGTGATAAGCTGGCAGCTCCCACTACCGTGCTATAACCAAGCAGGGTAAAGGAATAGCATTATTACTTGATGTTAGGGAGACTCCTATATATGTCGACCTCCATCCCTAACGGATAGGCAGACCTGCAAAAATGCTCAACCCTTTCTCTTATCTGAGAGGGCACTCCCAACGAAGCCTTTCGAAATATTCAGCTTTCTTTCCCCCCGATAATACCTCTATAAACAAGCTATACTAGAGCAAGAATATCTCATATCATCAGGGTTAAAAGCAAGAGTATCCCATATCATGCTTTTTCCCTGTCTTTTCCTTTGGCCTTGTTCTTACCTGCAAGACAAGGAGAAAGAGAGCAATCAGTCAGCACTTGGAATCAAGCTTCCAGCCAGGAACTGACTGCCGGGAACCCCTTACCTGATTACTTACCTGGCATTGCTCTCGAGTACTCATCTTCAACATCTTATGCTTCCAGGGAAGATACCGCATCTGCCTGAGGAACAGATAGGGCAAGTGAGAAGGATACAAGGAAGCATGTGGAGACAAGTGTAACAGCACACGTGCCGATACATCCACTACTCTGTCAAAAGCAAAAGTATCCCATATCAGCAGTGTCGAACATACTCTAGATTTGATGGACTTGTTTTGACCCTCAAATTCTTCAGTCGGCCTTATACTCTGGAGGAAACCAGAAAACCCTCCAGCCCAGTTCAAGAATAAGCCTGTGGAAAGTTACTTCTTCAAAAGCAAAAGTATCCCATATCATCTCTCCTCATTTTTCTTTTCTTTATCCTTCATGCTGCCTGCAAGATAGGGAGAATGTGAACAATCAGTCGGAGCTCTGATTGCTTACCTTGTCTGTCACCTCTTTCAGCAGATCCCCTAGCTCGGCGACTTGGGGGACTCCTACTACATGGTTTGTATCGCGCTTGACCAAGCATGAAACTACAAGTAAGCTTCAAGTGAAATTGATACATTACCTTGTGCATCTCCACCAGTTACAGATACCACCCCTGGATGGAGGAAGAGTACTTCCAGAGAAGATGCCACATCTACCTATGAGACAGATAAGGCAAGTCAAGACGATACCACACTCCGGTACTTAGAAGTTTCGTGGCTACGAGATCATTCTCCCACAATATTTCCTAATGTCATTTGTACTAAATCATTCACTTGTACTCACTAAAGGAGAGCTTGAACCTATGTACTTGTGTAAACCGTTCACAATTAATGAGAACTCATCTATTCCGTGGACGTAGCCAATCTGGGTGAACCACGTACATCTTGTGTTTGCTTTCCTATCTCTATCCATTTATATACTTATCCACACTAATGACCGGAGCAATCTAGCGAAGATCACAAAAAGTGACCGTTTTCGCTACATAGGATCTATCTTGCAAGAGAATGGAGAATTAGATGGAGATCTCAACCATAGAATACAAGCTGGATGGATGAAGTGTAAGAGTGCATCCGGCGTGTTGTGTGACCGTCGTAGGCCACTGAAGCTCAAGGGAAAATTTTATAGGACGGCAATAAGGCCAGCGATGTTGTATGTCACAGAATGTTGGGCGGTGAACCATCAACGTACACAAAATGGGTGTAGCGGAGATGAGGATGCTTCGTGGGATGTATGGGCACACGAGAAAGGATAAGATTGGGAATAAGGATATCCGAGGTAAAGTAGGAGTAGCCAAAATTGAAGGAAATATGAGAGAAAATCGGTTCCGGTGGTTTGGACATGTGCAAAGAAGGCCTACTGACGCTCCGGTTCGAAAATGTGACTACGGGACAGAGGTTCAGGGCCGAAAGGGTAGAGGAAGACCTAGGAAAACTTTGGAAGAGACCCTAAGAAAAGACTTGAGTACTTGGATATAACGGAGGTCATGACACAAAACCGAGCGCAATGGCGTTCTAGGATTCATATAAAAGCCGACCCCACTTAGTGGGAAAAGGCTTTGTTGTTGTTGTTGTTGTTGTTGTTGCTTCTTCATGCTTGGAGAAGGCTTTCCTGAAATTCCCCATTTGTTTTCGTACCTCAGATGGATCCACATCATAGAAAACTGGGAGTATTGTCTGGCCCATCACTTTCATGCATTCAACACTCTTTGCAAGCTCATCCAAGCAACATGTTGAGTAGGCATAGTTTCTTGAAAGAACGACAATTACATATCTTGATTCTTCAATTGCTTTCAAGAGTTCTGGCGAGATGGGTTGTTCCCTCTCAAGTTGTTCAGCATCTCTGAATGCAAATACTCCCTTCTGATTCAGAGAATTATACAGATGGTCTGTAAAATTTCTGCGGGTGTCTTCGCTTCTGAAATTGAGGAACACATCGTATGTCCATTGAGGGGTGGGAGGAGACCAATAAGAAGACGAAGGAACATCTGTTTGGCTGATCATTGAAGGTGTGGAAGATTACCACTTTGTCTGTGGTGAAGATTACAGAATGGTCTCCAAAATCTGATCAGAAACACTGAAAGAGGGTGTTAACACTTTGCATTTACTCTGAAAATACGATAAATCATCACAAAAAGCTTTGAAAGAAGAGAGTGTGAAGTTTGAACCAGCAGAGCTGAAAAAAAAAGGTGATCGAACAAAGAATCTACCTAATTGTTACCATCTCTTTAGTTAACATTTCGGTTTTCATTTTTAGTTTTTAGCCTTCACTTTTTGAGCCTGACATGTTGGGAAATTATATTGGGGGTGAGGGAGAGGGAAAGGAGGGATGAAAAAGGGAGTACGAGGGTTAGGAAGAAACAAAGAATAACGAATGGAAACAAAATCTTGGAAGTGAAAACAACTCAAAATAGTTTTTTGATTTTTCGTTTTGTGTGCCTTTGCTTATACATTTTCTTCTACATTTCTTTACCATTCATTTACAACCTTCATTTCTCCACGTATATATCTAACACAAAAATGAAAACCAAAAAGTAAACAATAATTTTGCTCTTTTTTAGTTTTGGTATTGATATTCTTCTTCAGATTAAAACCTCTCAATCCCTTCAACTTTCCCAAACCAAAAATCAAAATAAGACAAATAACATCAGGAAAAAAAAACTGTAAAGAGATGAATCAAGACTTGAGAGAAATCAAGAGATAGGTGGCAGAAATATTCCCATGTTCCAACAATGTAAAGCAGATTAAATGAAGAATTAATCCAGCAACCAAAACATTTCGGGTAAAAGAAGAATTAATTAAGTTTTCCAATAAACCATGTAAAGAGTTTAATGAATCAAAATTCAAGAGAAGTTATATAGCTGTTAGAAATATTAGACGTTGGAGTACGAGGAGTCTGACTGACCTGGCTAACTGGGTTTATGTGGATACTCACAACTCTCACAGTTCCAAGTGAGAGAGTGAAAACTGGAAAATGAAACTCGTTTAAATGCCTGATAGTGCTTTGCACCTTCCGCAAATACTTTTTCTTTCACTTTATTTGGTGCCACTGCCACCGACCGTTTGAGTGAATTTGAAAGTGACATACACTTTTATCTACTTCGAGAATGGATCCTCTCCGGAGCTAAGCTGCAGGAGCCTCGTTATCAAACAATTTAGACCGTTGATTCATATGTAAGTTAAATCAGAATCGTCAATTGTGTGTGATGACTAGGAAAATGAATTAATAGAAATCATTAGAATTCAATTTATAGGCTTAGATTGTTTGATGAGAAGATTCTGGCTGCTTAGCTCCGGATCCTTTCTCATCTACTTCCACTCGTTAAAGAATAAAAAAGTACGACTGCTCCACCTATGCTAATAACATTCACTTTCTACTGGTCAGGACTCATGAGAAATTTTTTATTATGACATGAATATAGATGATATATCACGTGTTTTTATCTAAGTTATGGAAAATTTTATTTTTTAAGTTATTAATTTTTTAACACATATATCCTACTATTTGTATAATAACACGTGATGTACTATTTAGTATACCAATCACACTGAAAAATCTCTCAGCAACAAGGAACAATATCTCAAGAAAAATCTACACTTATTTAATGGATGGATGGATGTATGCTCTTGAAAAGAATAAAGTATAGAGAGTTTTAATGTAAAGTTTGTGGTATTATTCATTTTAACGAAAAATCACATTTTTATCCTAAATAGTCAATCTTGGTACTATTCACTTTACATTTTATTTTATCCTTATCGTTAAAACTCAAAATTTTCAAACCATTTTCATTTTTATGACACAAATATACTGACACTATTGAACCATATATTTTCACAAAGGAAAATATAAATAAGAACCGAGAACAAGAAATTCTCTACAACCCACACACACGTGGACCTTAATGTGTGAGAAGTTTGAGTTCCTGTCTGTCTTGAACTCTTCCAAAGCTCCCACGTTCTCCGCTAAGGGATGGCCTCATCTCAACTTCTCCACTCTGCGAAATAACTTTCACCCACTAACTCCAACTGCCGTTTGCCTATAAAATGGCATTGAACCAAAGCAAAGGGGGAAAGATAGAGGGGAAAAGAAAGTAAAAACACACCAGAGAAACCCACAACAAGGTGGGTAGGGGGAGGAACTATTAGTGTTTGATTTTGGGTAGATTCAATGGAACAGTAAAACCATACACTAAGAACAGAGGTTTTTCACTTAATATCAATATATTCAGCTTGTTCTAAAAGCAAAGAACCCAAAGAACATGTTTTACCGTTGGAAGAGAATGAAGCAGTTTCTCTCTCTCACAACATTACAAAAACATCACAACCATTCATTTCTAAGCCATCATGTAAGATGCTTACACTTGTCATGAGATATGACTCATTAGAATCTAATCTAAATACCATATGGAATATGATCCAATGGCTTACATTAAACACTGCACAAAGCTTATAATGAACCTAACACAGCAAAGACATTTATACATCAATACTCCCTTCTAAATGTTTTGCTGATTTTACTCCAAGTGAATCTCTCAAGTATTCAAACCTATCTTTAGGAAGAGCCTTTGTAAACATGTCTACCAATTGCTCCTCTGTCCTGCAGTAGTGTAATTCAATGGTTCCATCTTGAATAGCATCCCTAATGAAGTGATATTTTCTGTTGATATGCCTTGTTTTCTGGTGAAATACTGGATTCTTGGACATGGCTATGGCAGAGGTGTTATCACAAAGCAAAGGTGTAGCCTCTACTTGTTCTTCCCCAAAATCAGTCAACACAAATCTCAGCCACATTGCTTGTGTTGTGGCTACAGCAGCAGATACATATTCTGCTTCTGCAGTGGATAGTGCCACACTACATTGTTTAACAGAAGCCCAAGAGAATACCCCCGAACCAAAACTGAATGCATAGCCCGAGGTACTTTTCATATCATCCAAACTTCCTGCCCAGTCACTGTCACAATAGCCTATCAACACAGCAGCTTTGCCCTTCACATACTCAATTCCAAAATCCAGTGTCCCTTGTACATATCTCAGTACCCTTTTAGCTGTTCCCATGTGCTTCATGGTAGGTTTATGCATAAATCTTGCCAACAAGCATGATGCATACATCAAATCTGGTCTAGTAGCTGTTAGATATAACAAACTACCAACCATTCTCTTGTATAAACCTTCATCAGCTTCCTCACTTCCATCAACTTTGGATAACCTGTCAGTAATAGCAAGTGGAGTTTTCACTGCTTTACAATCCTTCAAACCAAATTTTTCCAGTAAAGACTTGGCATATTTCTTCTGATGAATGAATATGCCATTATCTGTTTGAATGATGCCTAAGCCAAGGAAATGATGCAACAATCCCAAATCTGACATTTCATACTGTTTCATCATATCATTTTTGAATTCTTGAACCATCTTATCAGAACTCCCTGTGTAGATAATGTCATCTACATACAGAGATACAATAAGCACACCTGCATCACTGAATTTAGTATACAAAGTAGCTTCACTTTGACTTCTCTTGAAACCAGACTGATTGAAATATGTATCTATTTCATCATACCAAGCTCTGGGAGCTTGTTTCAGACCATATAAGGCCTTTTTCAGTCTGTAAACTTTGTCTTCTTTCCCTTTGACTTCAAACCCTTGAGGTTGATCAACATATATTTCCTCATGTAATGTACCATTCAGGAATGCCGATTTAACATCCAATTGGAACAATTTCCATTCCTTTTGAGCTGCCAGTGCAATCAAGGTTCTAATAGTATCGAGCCTTGCCACTGGTGCAAAAGTCTCATTAAAATCAACCCCAGGCTTATGAGAATAGCCATTTGCCACTAATCTTGCCTTATTTTTCTGCACTGATCCATCCAGGTTAAGCTTTGTCTTATAGACCCATTTGACACCAATTACTGGTTTATCAAACGGCCTATTAACTAACTCCCATGTATCATTCTTTTCTATCATTTCAATTTCTGCAGACATAGCTTTTCTCCAAGCTTCATCACCTGATGCTTCTTCAAAACACTCCGGTTCTATCACACATAGATTGCACCTTTCATATATATCTTTCACACTTCTGAATTTTAGAGGTGTGTGATCAAACTCTTGAGATTCAGTAAGATTTACTTGTTCCTCTTGACTTGAATGAGAACCAACAGTTTGATTTTGTTGCTCCAGTAAGGATTTTGTACACCTCTCATCTACTTCACTTTCAACATTACTCCCTTCATCACAATGTTCTTCATTAGAGACTGAAATGGACAGATTCTTCTCAGCATGAGTTTTCCAATTCCAGCAAGAGTTCTCATCAAAGATTACATCTCTTGAGATAATAATCTTCTTGGTTTCAGGATTGAATAACCTGTAACCTTTCTCACAAGATCCATAACCAATAAAAATGCATTTGACACTTGTTGCATCCAATTTCTGCCTCATTTGTGATGGAACTTGTGCATAGCATAGAGATCCAAACACTCTTAAATGCTTCACTCCAGGCTTCCTTCCACTGTAAGCTTCAAAAGGAGTCTTCTTGTTCAAAGCTTTGGTGGGACATCTATTTAGAATATAGACAGCAGTGTTGACCGCTTCTGCCCAAAATTCAAATGGAATACCCTTCTCCAACATCATACACTTAGCCATTTCTATAATGGTTCTATTCCTCCTCTCTGCAACACCATTCTGCTGAGGGGAATAAGCCACTGTGAGCTGTCTCTCTAAACCAAAATCTTCACAAAACTGAGAAAATTCAAGTGAAGTATACTCTCCTCCTCTGTCACTTCTTAATTTTTTCAGTTTATATCCACTTTGAAGTTCAACAGTTGCTTTGAATTTCTTGAACACACTGAATGTCTCAGATTTATTCCTCAAGAAATAAACCCATCCCATTCTTGTACAATCATCTGTGAAAGTGATGAAATATTTGTTTCCAGCCTTGGTAGGTGTTTGCATGGGTCCACATATATCAGTGTGGATCAATTCCAATGGTAAGACAGCTCTCCATTTAGTTGCCTTGGGAAAAGCTTCTCTGGAATGCTTACCAAGTGCACAGCCTTCACACACTGTGGTGTTCACTTCCATCTCAGGCAGACCAGTTACCATTTCATGCTCTTGAAGCTGCATTAGAGCATTCATGTTCAGATGTCCTAATCTTCTATGCCATATTTCAGCAGATTGACCAACACTAGCCCTCATAGCAAGATGAATGCCTGGTTGTAATTTCAAAGGAAAGCTTCTATTGCCTTTCATTGGAACTTTAATAACTAGATTTGAGCATGTAGCATCATCATAGATTCTGACTTCAATTCCTCCAAAAACCAGGTAGTATCCATGCTCCATCATTTGTCCCACACTTAACAGATTCTCCTTCAAACCAGGTACAAACATAATCTCTCTTATATATCTTCTGCCTTGCTTAGTTTCAACCATTAAGTCACCCTTTCCAACCACATCAACTAGTTGTCCTGTACCCATTTCTACTTTGGCAGTTACTCTCTTATCTAAATTCACCAATAGATCTTCTCTTCCTGTCATGTGGTTACTACAACCACTGTCAATATACCATGTATCTTCATGCTTTTTCACAGCAGCTGTCATACACGTATAAAACATAGTTGGAGTATTATCCACTTGTCCAACATAATTTGCTTGTTGAACTGCTTTCTTAGATCTGCAGTCTTTGGCAAAATGCCCTGGCTTATCACAATTATGGCACCTTGGTTTTCCTTTGAACCAACATTCTCCAAAGTGGAGTTTGTCACAGTATTGGCAGGAATTTTTAGCTCCATCAGGGGATGTAGCAAATTTCCCTTGCTGATGCACAGGTTTGTTATCCCACTTCTTACCCTTAGACTTCCAATTCTTTGTGGGTTTGAAGTTTTGATTGGCATTATAGTTATTCTTCCTGGGAGCTATACTTAAACTAGCAAATGCCTTTTCATTTCTATCTTCAGAGTGTCTATCAATTCGTTGTTCATACCCCTTTAAGGTAGCAACAACATCCTGCACATCAACACTCTCCAGATCCCTAGTGTTTTCTATCACAGCAACAATACTATCATAAGACCTAGGCAAACTTATCAATAGCTTCTGCACAATTCTTTGATTTCCTATATCTTCACCATAACTTTTCATTTGTGACATAAGATCAAATAATCGCACAACATACACAGAGAATGCTTCATTTTCACCCATACGAGTGTATTCAAAATCTCGCCTTAAACTTTGGAGTTTCACAGATCTCACCTATTTATCCCCAATAAATTCTTGCTTCAGTGCATCCCAAGCCTCCTTTGCCGTCTCCAGTATGGCGATTCGTGGGAAAATTTCATCGGACACAGAACCTTGAATAATCCCGAGAGCCTTAGCATCCTTGATCATGTTCTCCTTCAGCTGCTTCAGTTCAATGGCAGTGAGTTCTTCGTCTTCTTTCTTCATCGGAGGATTATACCCCGTTTCAACCATATCCCACAGATCATGAGATCTGAAAATGGTCTTCATCTTTATCTGCCAGAAATCAAAGTTTTTCCCATTGAAAATCGGCGCCCGAAGATCAGCACCACTCGATCCAGCCATATTAGACTTGTTATCGAGTTACCCAGTGATTTTCAGATTGTTCTTCAATCGCAGCAAACTCGATTCTCTGTCGAGTTCCTTAGCTACAACCCTTGTCACAGATTCACGCCCAGATTGAGATCCAACCTGGCTCTGAGGCCATATTAGTGTTTGATTTTGGGTAGATTCAATGGAACAGTAAAACCATACACTAAGAACAGAGGTTTTTCACTTAATATCAATATATTCAGCTTGTTCTAAAAGCAAAGAACCCAAAGAACATGTTTTACCGTTGGAAGAGAATAAAGCAGTTTCTCTCTCTCACAACATTACAAAAACATCACAACCATTCATTTCTAAGCCATCATGTAAGATGCTTACACTTGTCATGAGATATGACTCATTAGAATCTAATCTAAATACCATATGGAATATGATCCAATGGCTTACATTAAACACTGCACAAAGCTTATAATGAACCTAACACAGCAAAGACATTTATACATCAATAGGAACGGCAAAAGGCTGAGAGATAGCATAGAAAAGCAACGAAGGGAGAAGAACCAAGAAGCTGCTGAAATTCAAGAAGGTTAGCAGAAGACAAAGTGCGGAGGAAGTGACAAAGGAGCAAGAATCTCTTTGTCATAAAACGAAGACGAAGAACTCCAAGTGAGGGAACAATTCATGGAGGCTGACTCTCTGAAACTGAAGGTATAAAACCTATTTGTTTTCTTTGTTCTTGGTCCGTGCAGGAGATCGATGCTCACTGCTTCCAAGTCCCAATTCACGTTGGAAACACCAACTCAAGTTGTCAACAAGCCTCTTTGCGGCAAAACTTTCAAAGCCCTTGAACATGCAAGAAGCCTCTCCACTCCAGAAGCCATGCACCGCGTGATCAAAGTCATTGGACAAGAAAGTCACTGCAAGCAATGGATTTGAATGAACAAAGTTGGAGAAAAGAAAGACAACGTTCTGTTCAAACCAACAAGAAGCAGCCTCCTCTTCGTTCTCTCCTCTCCCAAGTCACCAGAGTATAAAGCCGTAGGCCTCTGGAGATCTGCAACTGAAGGAAGGTTGAATCTAAGCCTCTCAACTGGAGAGGCAGCAACCTTTCCCACTTCCCACTGTCACTACGTCACCGGTCACAAGCAGCGGCAGCAACAAGCTTGTCATTTCCTTGAATTCCATCAACAAAAGGAATCCCTGAATCAGCATCACCATCGGTGAGAACCAAAGTAGAAAGCTATAGACCTCTGGAGATCCGAGACCTGCACCCGCAACCGCCGATCACCATCACTTCACCAACACCACGGCAACATTTGCAGCACCGTTGCTGTCAACAAAAGGAAGTACCGAGCACCACCTGCATAACCTGGAAGCCACGAGCAATGAAGATTTAAATGGTACAAAACCATTTAAGCAAACGGCATGGAGATAGAGAGCCTACAAAGCTAATCCTACAAAGTCTAAATAACAATTGGAAGACTAGGCTCAGGCTCAAGGTGCACCAAAATTGGTGCAGTTGCTGTCCATGTTCCACCTGCTCAATAGAACACACATCAAGTCTTCTACGAGCACCAATATGAAGCAAAAAAGAAACGATACAAAACCCTAAGAGGCTACATTGTGACCACTTGATTTATAGTGAATAACAAAGCACTCTATTTATAATAAACTAACTTTAACCCTAATGCTAACAGGCTAGGCACAAACTAAACTTATAAGAAAACTCAAACAAAATAATACCAAAAATACTAATATATTCCAACACCCCCGTCAAACTCATGGTGGTATATGACATGAGTTTGCAAACAAGCAGATGCGGACTGGCTCCGTTAGGCGGACTGGTAGACATGCAAACTTGACTTGACTTGATTCTTGATTCTGGCTGGCAAACTGATTCTGGTTTAAACTGGCTAATGTTGAGAGTATGGAAAGAATCCGTCACTAAACGGACGAGATTTCCATATCTCAATTGTAACTACGAACAAACAAAAACAAAGGACTGCCACTCGAGTGGTCATAGATCCAAACACTCGAGTGATGGTCATAAACCAATTCCAAACAGGCCAACCAACAATTCATGGAGCCCTAAAACAAACTTAAACAAAAAAATAAAAAATAAAAACAGCCCGTGGATCAAATCCCTATACTTTTTTTATTTTTTATTTTTAATTTTTAATTTTTGCTTTTCTTTTCTGTCCTTGTTTTTTTTATGTTTCTAAACGGATACAAACTTGCAAGTTGCAGCAATCCTCAGAATGCATGGGAACCCCAATACAATCGTTATATCAACAACAAAAAACGGCAAAGACAAGAATTACCAAGCAGTTGTAAACAGTTCGATGGGCGCGACTTTTGGTTGCAGCGGCATGATGACTACATCATGTGATGGCGATGGGATTTTGGTGCAACGGTGAGTGATCGGGTTTGTGCAGGTGTGCAAGGCAAGTCGAACTGGTGCAGATGCAGCGGATCTTATACTGGTATAGGAGTGGTCCAGGCAGGCCTGGATGCGGGGATGCAGCGGTGGGGCTGGGTTGGTTCAGCAACTGGTTTTGGACAGACGGCAGAAATCGAGTTACAGCAATAGCAAATAGCAGCGCGTGGTTCCCGTGCGGCAACTGCGGCGGCTCCGGCGGCTTGGTGAAACAAAGCTTCAGTTTCCTTTTTTTTTTTCAAACTATAAAACCCTAATCCAATGACTGAACAAACCACAACGAACAAGAGAACGCGACTAGACAAACAAACTAGTTACCAAGAACAGATTCAACCCCAAAGGATCAAACTGTGCTTTGATATCAAGTTGAATATCAGAGTGCGCAACGAACAAGAGTAAAAAAATAATAAGAATATTATTAAATAAACGAGAATGCCGGAATGGCTACAAAACCCTAAGAAGCTATATTGTGACTAGCTTGATTTCTAATGAATAACAAAGCACTCTATTTATAATAAACTAACCCTAACCCTAATGCTAACAAGCTAGGCCCAAACTAAACTTATAAGAAAACTCAAACAAAATAAGACCTAAAATACTAATATATTCCAACAGAAATAATGTGGAGATGACTCACAGAATTTGCATGCAAAAAGAAGATTGTGTTAGTCTCACAAGAAAACAAAGACATGCAACAACTCTCATTGACTTCATAAAATTCTAAAAGCTTTGCCACATCCTCAAATAGATAGCAAAAGATAGCTGTCTTCTTGACTCCATGAAAAAGTTCTATTTGGACTTGGAAAGATCAAGAAGGAAAAAGCTTGTTGACTAATTTCCCAAGTCCATGAATTTTCGGCCTTATCAAATAACTTGGGCCAAAATAAATGGGCAAAAGCCTAACGGTATGATGGAGACACATTGAGTCCAACCAATATGGAGATAACATCAATGGTGCCAAATTCGTGGACTCAAATTACTCCAAATACCGTAGATGCGAACCATCTCAAAGCACAAAGCCCGATGGACTTACCACCTCAAATTAGTGGAGTCATGCTACACTAAAAACAAATGGATCAAGCTCCTGTTAAATTATCGAGTCAACCCAAATGGCACAAAGCCACTCCAAGTGGCACAAAGACCTTGCCTACATGAGTTGAAACTGCACAAGACATCAAAAGCTCCAATGGCTCAAAGTCCTCGGCTGCACAAGGCATCAAATGCTCCTTGCTTGCACAAGCGGAAACTGCACAAGGCACCAAGTCAAAACCAAAACACTAAAATCTTTCTTCAAGTCATTCACTCATTGATCATTTAGAACTACGTTAGTTTGATTCCGTCAAGAATACATAGGCAGTCTAGTATCATATTTTAGACGCAACCGCAAAACTCAAACACTAAACATAATCCTTGGTTCATCTCCAACCAAATTCACATCAAATACAAAACCAAAACTCTGGTTTATTCAAACCAAATTCACCACAAACACAAACCGAATCTCTGGTTCATTCAACCAAATTCACCAAACACCAAATCCTTTAGTGGTTCATTGACACACCCCAACTCGGTATGTCCACTAGGACTCCGAATCAAATTGTGCTAGCCGACACCTGGAAGGTGACGAAGCCATAAAGTGTACTGATATGAGCGGGAATTAACCCATTTCACACATGATGTCAGAGAATAAGTAAAGTATAGTAGTATGGGTAAAGGTCATACCCTTAGAGGTAACCACCTATACTAAGATTCGCCAAGAATCCTCGTCGATATGAACTTTCAGCAGCTAGACCCTGGAGGGGCGAAAAAAAGAAGGGTGAATGGGCAAAAATAAAATGTTTGAAAACACATTTCTCTTTTCTGAACATAAGAACCCATCACTGTAAAATCCGTATAATTTCCCAGAAAATAGTAATACATATGTATGTAGAAATCATGCTCGAGAGTAGTGAAAACCAAGTATATGCCATGTCAAGTATCCCAATAATGAAATAAGTAAACCAGGTGAAATAAGTCACTGTAAACTGATATGTCAGACGGAGTCACCTAACGTGACCTGTATGGCTGAGCCTATAGCTCATCTACCAAATCTTGGACACGAGTCGAAACCTCTTAATGTGGTCTGTACGACAGGGCTGGGTGTAAATAAGTATGCTTAAGTGCTACGATCACGTGAAGGCTGTGCGAATAATCGCGGGTCACTTACAAGTTGGAACCACCTAATGTGATCTGTACGACAGGGTTGTGCACCAAACTTGGATCCAAGGTAAGCGTGCTGTGTGGGAGGTGAACATCACGTGAAGGACTGTGCCCTGGCCACGGGTGAAAGCACTAACACTGAGGTGCAGGATAATGAGCACTAAATGCATCTAAACATAACCATACACACTACAATTACTATCATCAATATGCACTCACCTGAAGCTTACCTGGGCATTTGCAGCGTCATGCAATAATATGCATATCTATACTAATGCATATACTAAAATGTAATGCAATTGACATGGCATTTAAAAATGTAAATCCATTTAAAACCATTTCTGGGAAAATGGAAAACATATATACGTATATATAGAAAACCAAAAGCCCACTCACTTGGAGTCCGCGCTACAACTCACTAGCACAAATATCAAGGCGTTACGAACGATCGGCGCCTAGAACAATTATCAACCCACGTCTTAGAATCCTTATCAATAGAACATGTAGCTTACATAAAACACATCCCAAGGACTTTCTAGAATGATTTGAGACCCATTGACCAAAAGTCAACCGTCAATCAAAGATCGATGGTAGGGTCCACAACCCTACGTAATTCGATCCGGAAGATCTGCATCTCAGATTTTTGATCCGAAACTTCCAAAGATCCACATTATGTTTCTAGAATAACATACTAAAATCTTACCATGATCCGATTGCCAAAATTAAGTGGCGGCCAACGTTTTATTTTACGAACTTACAAATCCAATTTGGGAAGATCCATACGTCGGATTCCTGATCCGTAAGTTCCTATGGTCCTCAAATATTACGTGCTATAATGTATTAATATTTAGTGACGATCCAACGGTTGGATCGTTGATTGCTATACTATTCAAGTGGCGGACCTTAATGAAATTTCGTCGGATTCTACAGATTTTGCAGATTTCTTGGGCAATTTTAGAACTCCATCTCACTTGTTTTTCAACCAAATTCGACCCATAATATACCAAATCGAAGCTAGAGAAGTGTAGAACAAAATTATGCCTGCTTGGAGTCCAAATGCTCACCGGAGATGGCCAGAAAATGGCCTGAAAGATGGCTATTAGCGGGAAACAGGGAAATTCACCAAATTTCTGGGTAACCTTTCAACGTCCATAACTTTGTCAATACTCAACGAAATCAAGTAATTCAAAAACAGAAATCATAGTTCTCAACGAGATGAAGAGATTATTACCTTGCACGATGGATAGCTCACTATGGTTTGGCAGTAAAATGCCTCGAAAGTGGCGGAGGTCGCTGGAAACTGGGCAAACTTTAAATCGTTATAACTTTCTCATTTCTTCACTAAATTAAATGATCCAAACATGAAAATTTATCTAATCGACTAGAATAATTGATTTATACTTGTTTTGAGTTCAAAAGACGGCTGGAAATTGTTTGAAACTGAAGGGAAACCCACGGCTCCAATGAAGGTTCTTGAAATGGCATTCGTGCACAGTATTCCGAGAAACCAAAATTTGATTCAGGTTTCTAGTTTTGAGGAGAGTAAGAATATGGTGATTTTCAAGTCCTTAATTCGTCGGGAAGGTGGATTGGTGCTTAAGTGTCACGGGGAGGGAGTTGAGGACGAGAGAAAGATATGTGAGCTGAGAAGAGAGTCATGGGAGAAAGAAGAAGAAGAGGATAAGAAGATTCCAGAAAAATGGGGATCAATTTGTGGGTCCCATGTGGTACATAACCAATTTCAATTGTGTTTCGGTAGGAATTTCACTGGGAAGGGTCCCTGGCTCGAGCACACAGCTCCACGAGGAGTTGGCACTTTGGTTAGCTATCGGGCTCTCGCTTACTTGTCGAGCTGCAAGAAGAGGACATAGTTAGTTCTGAAAGGTGCCTTTGTCAGGCCTTAGGTGTAGGCCGTGAGGCTCGCAATCAAAACTAACAAGGTGTTGAGGCGTGCCACTGCCATCTCTATATGGCAGATGTAGAATGAGTGTATTTAAGCCGATTAATTGCGCCCTAAGTTACTCGAACTTCTCATTATCAAAGGATTGTCCTGGATGGGTCAAGTCCACATTAAGTTTTTTTTATGCCTTGAGATCAAGGACTTTTGTTTATCTTGCTTCAAAGGGTGGAGGTCCAAATCTAATCAAAACATCAGTTTCATTTACTTTCACGATAGTAAAAGTACTAAGTGAATCAGATATGGGAGTTAATGGAACTTCGGATCATTAAGACACCAAAAATGACTTGCATATCTATTGAGGGATACATTATAATACCAGATCTATTAATGGAAAGGCAAAAACAAAGAGTCGGGCAAGATTTCACCTTGTCGGGCAAGGTTAAAACGTCTTGCGGTCTCTTCCCTTAGTAGTTTACAAAATGATTGAGTACTAAAGGGGATGACTGGAAATGAGTTACACATGAGAGATTGATACTACAACATTTAGGGAAAATGAAGCAAAGCTTTTACATAGACAAAAGATGTCTTTCTAAGGAAATCTAAGGCTAAAAGGGTGCAAAGTCTGGACAAAGCAAGACTTTTTGGGTATTTGCTTGGCTGAGAGACAAGTTGTATGTTTGTTTGCTTGGTTGGTTGAGTGTTCTTGTCTCTGGACCCTCTTCCTCCTTTTATAGACGAATTAGCCCAGCTGTATCGTTTCTGTTCTTGCCCGAAAGCAACTGAAGGGTAGTGAGTCACCAGCTTGAAGGAAAAAATTTGTCCTAGCTAAGAACATGTGAGAACATTTGAACACATATGCAAACTAATAACACTTTAAAGTAGGCATGCATTAAAAACAATTCTAAAACCCATGACTTTCAAAGCCTAGTGAATGGTGAACCACAAGACTCTTTAACAACATTAAAGAGAAGAAAGGATTTTGAGATTCATTACCCTTAAAGCTCATCCTTGTTTACACAAAGGATCCACCCAAGTGGAAGGCCTTCAAGTTATCTCCTAGCTCCTTAGATCTTCCTTGTGAGTTTCTTCCTTTTGATACTCCTTTGCTCCTTGAGGATGTGAGGAAAGGATCTCCAAGAACACTAAAGGTTTGGTGTCTCTAAGTCTCCACACCAAGGATGAGGTGTGAAGATGAAATGGATGACTTAGAGGAAGAAAGATTGCTAGCTATCCCTCCCCTAAGTGGTCGGCCTCTATAGAGAAAAAGAGAGAAAAAATTTCTCTTCATTGACCCAAGAAAACCCTAATGAGGTAATGGCTATAAAGTTGCCTTTATACCACCTTCCAAGTGAGTGGCAAACTTGCAATTAAGCCAAGTTTGCATCCGCTTACCCTAGGCCGGTTTTGACTTTGTTTTTGGGTTAATTTCCATTTAGTTTTAGTTGTCACATAACTAAACTCAATGGGCCTTATGGACCAAAAACCCTTTTGGGCCCCGAAACCCAAAACCAACTTAAAAGCCCAATACGAACCTTTCGTAAGATTAATTCACTAATTAATTAATCTTGACCATTCTCAATTAAAACATTTAATTGCTTATCCATCTCATATATATTTCTTCATTTTCATCCTTACTCGATGTACGATCCATTAGGTTCCAATTAGCGAGGTAGTGGGCGATTGTTACTCTTAACCATCGATTGTGAATTGAAACTACATTTCAATTCTCCCTTTGATGAAGATTAGTGTTTGCTAATCCTCAGGGCTTCCACAAACCATGAGTGACACCTAGCAGCATGTCATGGCTACCCAAGCTAAGTAGAAGTGGTTGGAGAACCTATCCAATTACAATTACAATGCAATACGGTCTTTCTCTAATACAATACTCTTAATCACAATGTTTGAGTGAAAGTTTGTTTCATGTCTACTATCCAATGTGATTCTTCTCTATATGATTCAATTGAATATGATTTGGAACAAACTTCCTAAGTCATATTCGTATGTTTTGGCCAAAGACTCCCAAATCATATCTCAGAGTATTCTCCCTCCACCATGGAAGGTTAGAAATCCCTTGTTGTGTATTCATATGCCTACATGACTAGATAGCTTGACCCCAACAATGCCGTGGACACTCTCGGTGGAATGCCTTTAACATGATCAAAGATCAAGGATCCAACCATTAGACATCTATGATGCCTCAGGTCAAAGGACTACTTTGCATATTGCAACTTAAGAGTTATTACATGACATGTATATTCGAACTCCTTTTTTGATCGTTGTTCAGTGTACTCAATTACCTTTTGAGCACCTATGTGTTTGTCTTAGTGTCCAACACTGAATGACTTGAGACTAGTCATACTCACGCTTGAGTTAACATATCACATACTAACCTTAGCGGATTGTCAATGCCCAATTGGCAATCCTATGGCTAGGAACATTTTAGGAATGATCATAAGAGAAAGGTCTCGTTAATCTAACTTACTTAGATCACTTCTCTCTTAGATTAAATACATTCCTTGGATTCCCTTATTACTTAAACGCATAATACATTAAATAGTGATTAACAATAAGATTTTCCCTTCATTAAACATATAATAGTTTAACACAATAAGTATTCCAAAAGCTATTACATCAAATGAGTGGCTTTGTGGGCATACTTCCAACACAGCCTTGTTACGTGTTTGCCATCCAAAAAGTACTTTTGGGCTGAGAGTTGGTGATCTTCCATCGGTTGTCACTTCTTGTAAGCAACTGGCCTTTGCATTAATGGGGAGCTGCCATAATATCTTGAAATGGATGAATTGGGCTTGATTTTGGGCTTCGAGCAAAACCTTTGTTAGTACCATATTATATTGGGCCTCGTTACTTGGGCTTCCAGACATTGAGCCCATGATCTATGTAAAAAGGGAGGAGCCCTTATTCTATAAAAGGGACTCCTCACCCTCACAATCCTCAAGCCTCACATCCCCAAACAGAGGCTCTCATATTCAGAGCAAAGCTCTCTCAAACTCTCTCTTTCTCTGGGGAGACTCCCTCTCACACTTGTAATCTATACATATAGTTACAGAAAAATACAATCAACATCAGTGTGGACGTAGCCCAAACATTGGGGTGAAACACAATACATCTTGTGTTCTTTACTTTCTTGCAGATTCACGGTTGGATTTACGTTGTTCCAAGACCCTCCGGTTTTGTGCATCAACATTTGGCGACTGTTTGTACCATACTTAGGGCCTCCGTATTTAGACCTCGTATAAATACTCGGGGGACTCAAATGTAATTATGTAATAAATGAAGGGGCAAATATGTAATAAGTGAGGAGCCCTTATTCTATAAAAGGACTCCTCACTCTCCTCATTAAGGGATGTCAAGGCTTAGGCCATGGGAAGAGAGAAAATAGGCTAGCCTTCTTGTATATTCACCATTCAGAGTGAAACAATATCAACATCAGTATGGACGTAGCCCAAACATTGGGGTGAACCACGATATATCTTGTGTTTTTTACTTTCTTGCAGATTCACAGTCGGATTTACGTTGTTCCAAGACCCCTTCGGTTTTGTGCATCAACATTTGGCACCGTCTGTGGGAATCGACACGAAAAGCTATGTCGGTTCTCTTTCATTTTTTCATTTCACCACCGTAAGACCTCATCACTATCCACCGTGAATCTGCAAAACCCAAGAGCCCAAAACCTCACTTTTGGATTTTTTTCCAGAAACCCATCTCTCTCTACTCTCAACCCCCTCTCTCTCTCTTTGTGACAACTGACTTGTGAGGCCACTCCCATATAAACATCTCTGAACTCTGTCTGATTCCTAATACGAAAAGCCAGCATAAGCGCTTTCCTCACCATTAGTACTTTTCTCCCTTCCCCACATCAAAATTCCCACTTCTGATTCCAAACCAACGGTCTAGATCCACCTCTCATTCTTCCCTCTGTTTCTGCAACTCCACCCTATACTTTTACTCACACTCCCCACTCCCACTGGTCAAATTTCAACAAAAACCACCAAATGGGTGTTCAAATACACAATTTGTCTCTATCCTCCCTGATTATTTTGATAATTTCAGCTACAAGTTTGCAACTTTTAACAGAATCCAGGACTTTCTGGGCCGACATTGAAGCTCTCAAGGAGTTCAAGAACTCACTTAACCCCGACTCAATGAGTCCCGTCTCGTGCGTCAGCTCATGAGACTTCACTCTCGACCCCTTTGTCGACCTCTTCAGCCACCGGTTCACCTGTGGCTTCCGCTGTGACCCGATCGACAACTCCTCGTCCACCAACCGACTCACCGAGCTCACCCTTGACCAGGCCGGTTACTCCGGCTCGCTCTAAAATGTTGATGCACAAAACCGAAGGGTTCTTGGAACAACGTAAATCCGATCGTGAATCTGCAAGAAAGTAAAGAACACAAGATATATCGTGATTCATCCTAATGTTTGGGCTACGTCCACACTGATGTTAATATTGTTTCACTCTAAATGGTGAATATACAAGAAGGGTAGAGGTAGTGTGCTCTCTAGCCTATTTTCTCTCTTCCCATAGCCTAAGCCTTGACCTCCCTTAATGAGGAGAGTGATGAATCCTTTTATAAAATAAGGGCTTCTCACTTATTACATATTTGCCCCTTCATTTATTATATAATTAAATTTGAGTCCCCCGAGTATTTATACAAGGTCTAAATACGAAGGCCCTAAGTATGGTACAAACAGTAGTCCCCCAAGTCTTCAATCAAGAGAGTCTTTTGGCCGGAGACTTGAAATTTAGTCCATGTGTGGGCCGAAGTAACTAGATGTCGTCTAGAACTGAATACTCGATATGAGGCGGTGCTCAGTGTGAAATGATGCTCAACTAGAAGTAGCACATGTTGCGAGGCTGCTCGGCTTGTGGCTTATATTGCCTTGGTTGGCTCGGCTTGTGGCGTTGAAGGTGAGGGAGTCCCTTTTATAGAATAAGGGCTCGCTCCTCAATATATAAGTGATGGGTTAGGAGTGATGGTCGCAGTGAGGCGGCTTGCTCCTAAATACATAAGTGATGGGCTAAAAGTCTCTCTCAGGTGAGGGAGTCCCTTTTATAGAATAAGCGCTTGCTCCTCAATACATAAATAATGGGTGCTCTCTAATGAAAGTGAGGGGGTCCCTTTTATAGAATAAGGGTTTGCTCCTCAGTACATAAATAATGGGCTAAGTCCCCCAAGTATTTTTCATGAGGCCCAGTTGCGGAAGCCCAATATATGGTACATAGTGTAGTCCCCCAAGTCTTTAGTCAATAGGGTATGTTGGCTGGAGACTTCAAATTCAATCCATGTATGGCCCGAAGTGGTGGTTGTTCGGAGATGGTCTTTGTATACCATGCACTGAAGCTTTGTAAGTGAAGCTTTGAAGTTAGAGCTTTGTAAATGAAGCTTTCGAAGCTGGAGCTTCTGTAAATGAAGCTTTTGAAGCTAGAGCTCTGTAAGTGAAGCTTTCGAAGCTGGAGCTCTATACATGAAGCTTTCGAAGCTAGAAATCTGTAAATGAAGCTTTCGAAGCTAGAGCTCTGTCAATGAAGCTTTCAAAGCTGGAGCTCTATAAACGAAGCTTTCGAAGCTAGAGCTCTGTCAATGAAGCTTTCAAAGCTGGAGCTCTATAAACGAAGCTTTCGAAGCTAGAGCTCTGTAAATGAAGCTTTTGAAGCTGATTAACATGAGTGATGCTCATGAATTTTTATGTTGATTGACATGAGTGATGCTCATGGATGTTGACATGAGTGATGCTCATGAATGTTTATGTATGTGGACTCGGTCGAGTTACCACTGAGCCAACCAAGGCAACATAAGCCATAAGCCAAGCAGCCTCGCAACATATGCTACTTCTAATTGAGCATCATTTCACATTGAACACCGCCTCATATCGAGTATCAGTTCAAGACGATATCTAGTTACTTCGGCCCACACATGGACTGAATTTCAAGTCTCCAGCCAAAAGACTCTCTTGACTGAAGACTTGAGGGACTACTGTTAATACCATATTATATTGGGCCTCATTACTTAGGCTTCCAGACATTGAGCCCACATGATCTATGTAAAAGGGGAGGACCCTTTATTCTATAAAAGGGACTTTTTACCCTCACAATCCTCAAGCCTCACATTCCCAAACAGAGGCTCTCATATTCAGAGCAAAGCTCTCTCAAACTCTCTCTTTCTCTGGGGGACTCCCCCTCACACTTGTAATCCATACATACAGTTACATAGAAATACAATCAACATCAGCTTGTCGTAGCCTAAACATTGGGGGTGAACCACGATACATCTTGTGTTCTTTACTTTCTTACAGATTCACGGTCGGATTTACGTTGTTCCAAGACCCTCCGATTTTGTGCATCAACATTTGGCGCCATCTGTGGGAATCGACACGAAAAGCTATGTCGGTTCTCTTTCATTTTGTTTGTACCATACTTGACCAATCCCAAAACTACTGAGCACTGGTCAATGTTATACCGTCAAGGACCCAGAAGAGTTTCCCTCCAACCAGAAGGCTAATCACCGCGCGACACGTGTCGACATCAGAAGCCAATCACAACACAACACGTGTCAATGTCAGAATGAAACTAGAAACTTTCTTCTATAAATAGAGATCATTCTCTCACAATATGGCCTAATGTCATTTGTACTAAATCATTCACTAGTACTCACTAAAGGAGAGCTTGAACCTATGTACTTATGTAAACCCTTCACAATTAATGAGAACTCCTCTACTCTGTGGACGTAACCAATCTGGGTGAACCACGTACATCTTGTGTTTGCTTCCCTATCTCTATTCATTTACATACTTATCCACACTAATGACCTGAGCAATCTAGCGAAGGTCACAAACTTAACACTTTCTATTATACCAAAGTCCTCACTGATTTTGGGCATCAACATTTGGCGCCGTCTGTGGGAACGACAATTATTCCCACTCTCCTCAGCTTTGCCAAGCTGGTTTCCACCATTCGTACACTCTTTTTTGACCATGCATCCCTCTCCAACATGGGAAGCGAAGGAAGCCACAACACACAGAATGACACCTCTCTTGCACCTAGTGCGAAGCAACGAAAGAAGGAAGGAAAAAGGGTTGCTCTTCAAGCTAAAGTCGATGAGCTAGAAGCTCAGAACAACAAGATAGCAATGAAGAATGAGGTCATCCATGAGCAGTATGAGAAGCTCTTTGAGATGCTCCACGAAAATAGGCGTATTTAAACACGTGAGCTCGTTGCCCAGGTGGACATCAACCATCATCTGGATGCCCCCCAACACGGAGGGTCACCTTCCTTCGACATGGGTATCCCTGATGAGGAGCGAGCTAATCATCAAAACATTGATCAACATGAGACTTCTCTCAACCCAGATGCTTCGACCCGAAGTAGAAGAAGTGAAGGAAGACACCTCCTTGCAGAAGGGTTGGAAGGATCGAAAGCTGTTTATCGTGACTGTCGAGACTTTCTAAAGCAACGTCAAGAGAATCCCCTCCACATATGCTTGAAGATCAATGACCCAAGGGTTTATGAAAGACTCGGTCCCCTCCCATGACCCAGGCCAGCTGCCAATCTAAGGAAGGAACGACAGGTGCTAGAGGAATATGAAGGTACGGGGGACTCTGAGGTATTCCGACAGACTCGCCCAAGAAGTCAGTACAACGAGTCTGAGAAAAAACCACATGCCCTTACTCAAACTTTCCTACTTCCAAGAGGCAATGGAGACTTACGAAAGAAAATTCCAATGGTACATGACTCCACTCAGGACCCCCTTGTCCTACAGCTCCTTGAGGAAGTAAACAAGTTGAAGGCTGAACATTAGACCACGATACCTGACTGGAATCAACGCAGGCCTGGCCCTCTCACAAGAACGATCCTCGACACCCCATTCAAGCGAAGACAAAACAAAAGCTTGGTTTACAACTCTATACTGGAAGGGATAACCCAGTTGAACACCTTAACATCTTTGAGTCCACATGGCATATCGGAAGCACACCGACGAAGAGCGATGTCTCATCTTCCCCTCTACCCTCTCTGGTGGAGCTCTAAACTGGTATTGCCGTCTTCCACCTAAGACAGTAGACTTATTTGAGGAATTGAGGAAACTGTTTGTCTCTCAACACATCTTCCAGATCGATCACTTGCATTTTGCAGATGACTTGTACACTATTCGCCAGAAGCTGGATGAGTCACTACGAGAGTATGTCGGTCGCTTCAGCCATAAGTATTCTCGCTGCGCTGAGGCAGACGACAAGACTGCCCTCAAGGCCTTCACGGCAGGCCTACGTGATTGTTTCTTCAAGTACATGATCAATGCCAACAGTTGGAAGACTTACTCTGAGGCGATGGCACATGCTTACAACCACGCCTTCGCCAAAGCAAGGACATACCAAGGGAACCCCCATATGGTTAACCCCTATCAACAAATGGGAAGTGGAAGTCAAGTTCTACCAAGTGAGGAGATATTAGCCATTCAGACACCTATTGCATCATCTCTTGCCTCATTTAACTACTCGCTAAGTCACCAAATGTATCTGTCTCTTGGTAAGAGGAAGGATTTTTACTCTCAGCAAGCCCATTACAACAAGAGGGATAAAAGTTCGTATCTGTCTCTTGAACGTATCGTCAACTATTATGACTATAGGGCCAAGCCTCACTCTTTCAAAGTGAAGGACTAGGTAATGAAGGAAATGCTATTATAAGAAGGCATACACATTACAAATGTTTTGACTCTACACCGCTTGAGATCTTTTGTCACACAAGCCATTCGGAAAATATTTAAAGAAGAGGGAATTCAGACAACTTCTTCTGAGTCTTTTGCGTTCCTAGCACTAGAACACTTGGTCTATGCTGACCTACCCTTATACTGCAACTCAGAGCTTCAACATGCATACTTTGACACAAAGTATGTGATACTAAGTGTTACAACCAACATGGTTCGCATATCGAAAGCATGGATCCCTTCATGCATAGCAAAACATTCATAAGCATCACTCATATCAATCAACATAAACATTATACACTCCAACACATTCATACATAAACATCATACATTCCAACACATTCATACATAAACATCATACATTCCAACACATCTATACATAAGCCAACTGTGTTTCGAAAGGGTTCAACATACTTTGTGTCTTCGACACTTGCTACAAAGTGCCTCGACACCTTGCCCTTATTCTCACCAACCAGGTGATGAAATGTGAAGAAGGAACTCATCTTCTAGCCACCAACCAGGTGATGAAATGTACAACCCGTACTCTCTTTCATGCTACCAACCAGGTGATGAAATGTACAACCAATACTCTAATATCATTTGGCAACTTGCCACTCATGCCACCAACCAGGTGAAGAAGAAACTCATCTTTATGCCACCAACCAGGTGATGAAATGTACAACCCGTACTCTCTTTCATGCCACCAACCAGGTGATGAAATGTACAACTCGTACTCTAATATCATTTGGCAACTTGCCATTCATGCCACCAACCATGTGAAGAAGGAACTCATCCTCGTGCCACCAACCAGGTGATGAAATGTGATGAAAGGTGATGAAGGAACTCACCTTTGTACCATCAACCAAGTGATGAAAGCAACTCACCATTCCTTCCACCTACCAGAAGATGAGTGGTACAACTTGTACATGTGAACTCCTAGCATTCACAAATAATAAAAAACCCTCAAACTTGACAACTCAACTAGGGGAACACTTATGCCCAACAAGAGTTATAGTCACCAACAAAGTCTTATTGCAAGCCAACAACAACTTCAGTGCATGGCGTACGAAGATCAAGCTATTCAGCCTTCTTGCATCTGCTTCAGACATTTCCCCTCTTTAACAATGCAAACACTACAACTTGTAGAAAGCTTCACACTCTTGATCAAGACAATGTGCAAAGGAGTTCAACCACAATTTTCAAAAGTTTCACACACTCTTGATCAAGACAGTGTGAAGCAAAACCAATTTATAGTGCCAACAAGAGCTTCATCAATGGAGGGAAACCACAATTCTCAAAAGCTTCACACACTCTTGATCAAGACAGTGTGAAGCAAAACCAATTTATGATGCCAACAAAAGCTTCATCACAAAAGCTTCACCAACAAAAGCTTCATCAATGGAGGACAACTACAAATTCTCAAAAGCTTCACACTATCTTGATCAAGATAGTGTGAAGCAAAATCAATTCATGGTACCCAACAAAAGCTTCAACTCCAAAGCTTCACCTACAAAGCTTCAACTCCAAAGCTTCACCTACAAAAGCTTCACCCATAATAACTTCACTTAGAAAAGCTTCACCCATAAAAGCTTCACCCACCATAAAAGCTTCACCTACAAAAGCTTCACCCACAATAGCTTCACCTACAAAAGCTTCACCCATAAAAGCTTCCTCAACAAAAGCTTCAACTCCAAAGTTTCACCTACAAAGCTGCAACTCTAAAGCTTCACCTACAAAAGCTTCACCCACAATAGCTTCACCTACAAAAGCTTCACCCATAAAAGCTTCACCCACCACAAAAGCTTCACCCACAAAAGCTTCACCCATAAAAGCTTCACCAACAAAAGCTTCACCCACAAAAGCTTCACCCACCACAAAAGCTTCACCTACAAAAGCTTCACCCATAAAAGCTTCACCCAAAAAAGCTTCACCCACCACAAAAGCTTCACCAACAAAAGCTTCAACCACAAAAGCTTCCCCCACCACAAAAGCTTCACCCACAAAAGCTTCACCTACAAAGCTTCCACACAAAAGCTTCACCTACAAAAGTTCACACTATCTTGATCAAGATAGTGTGAAGCAAAATCAATTCATGGTACCCAACAAAGCTTCACCTACAAAGCTAGCTTCCCCCACAAAAGCTTCCCCTACCACAAAAGCTTCACCAACAAAAGCTTCACCCACCACAAAAGCTTCACCCACCAAAGCTTCACCTACAAAGCTTCAACACAAAAGCTTCACCAAAAGCTTCACACTATCGTGATCAAGATAGTGTGAAGCAAAATCAATTCATGGTACCCAACAAAGCTTCACCTATAAAGCTTAATATATATATATATATATTTTTTCGGAAATTCGAAAATTCAGGAATTCAGAAATTCGAAAATTCGAAAATTGAAAAAAAAAATAATAATAAAATTTCCTAGGCCTCATCTTCTTTGGGCCTAACAACTTTCATAACAAATATATATATGAAGGAGGAGTTTTGGGCTACCACTTAGAAAAGAAAATGGTGAAGTTTTGTTACTTTGGAAACTTGGCTACTAGCAAGACACCTCATTCGTCAACTCCCTTGACCGGAGACTTGGGGAACTCCTACCATATGCTACTGCACCTTGATACTCGGAAGTCTCACGACCACTCAGTGACTTGGATTTTTTCAAGTCTCCAACCGAGAAGTTTTCCTCACTCGGGAAATTAAGGGAGCACTACCTCAACCTACATGCTTCACTCACAAAGCTTCAACATACAAGATTCAACAAAAGGAAAAATTCAAAGAACTTAGTGAAGAAGGCCTTGGTGTATTTAACACAATACGTTGAAATGAAGCTGTGAACACGGAAAATTCCTGAAACGAAAGAGACAAGAACAACGTGCACAAACAAATATTTGTATTTTTGATAATTTTGGGTTACAATCTCTTTCTAATTTGATCCTCTGATTCGATCTCCGTAAGGTGTTGATTTGTGGATGTTTCGTTGATCCAATGGGCGTCGAGGCTTGATCTTGGATGAACAGTTGGACGTTTCTTCAAAGGGTCGTGGGCTTGATCTTTGAAGGTGGATTTGAGCGGATCTTCAAGGAGCCGTTGGGGCTTGATCTTGAGGATGAGTGTTTCTTCAAGGGCCGTTAAGGCTTGATCTTGAATAACGGTGATGAGCGGATCTTCAAGGGCTTTTGGGCTTGATCTTGAAGAACGGTTGGATGTGTGGATTTGTCGACGTTGTTGATCCAAAGGGCCGTTGGGGCTTGATCTTGGATGAACGGATGATGAACGATGGTGCTTTCTTCAAGGGCCGTCGGGGCTTGATCTTGAATTGGTGGATGGTTGATCCAAGGGCCGTCGGGGCTTGATCTTGAATTGGTGGATGGTTGATCCAAGGGCCGTCGGGGCTTGATCTTGGAAGAACAATGAACGAAGAACGAAGAACACTTTCTTCAAGGGCCGTCGGGGCTTGATCTTGAATTGGTGGATGATTGTTGATCCAAAGGGCCGTTGGGGCTTGATCTTAGGATGAATGATGAACGAAGAACGCTTTCTTGATTCTTCGGGAACCTGGATGCTTGAGAGCTTCGGAGTTTCAGAGCTTCAGAGCTTCAAGAGTTTTGCCTAATGATTTTGGTTCCCCCTTCAAATGAATGAAATGGGCTTGTATTTATAGAAATTTCCGAGGCCTAATTTTGAATATAATATTCCAGATGAAATAAGTCGTTTCTGCCAGGTGTTGACACGTGTCCTATTTGATGACTTTTCCAACTCGTTTCAATTTTCGTTGAATCACACGCTACGTGTAAAATTTATGTAATACATGAGCGTTGAAACTTTGATTTATCGGTCAACATTTATTTACCGAAATTTCGATGTCTACAAATGCCCCCACTTCAAGTCGCGTCGTGTACATGTGCTTGTCGCGTGTAGGAGATGCGTTTTGAAGTCCCTTACTGTAGATGTCGATCCAAGGGCCGTCGAGGCTTGATCTTGAACTGGGCTGGAGATTTCTTCAAGGGCCGTTTGAGGCTTGATCTTGAACTTTGTTTGAAATTTCTTCAAGGGCCGTCGAGGCTTGATCTTGAACTTTTGTTTGAAATTTCTTCAAGGGCCGTCGAGACTTGATCTTGAAGGTTGAAATTGGGCCACAAGGAGCTTCATGTGGTAGATGATCTTTGGCTTTGGTAGTGGATGAATCGGCACGTATTTTGTTACGCTTGTTGACTTTCCACAGCTTTGATCTTGAACTGGGTTGGAGGATTTTCTGAATTCCTCCAATTGTTGATTTTCCACAGCTTATTCTTGAACTAGGTTTTGATTCAAGGGTGGTAGACACTTGATCTTGAACCAGACTTGTGATTTCTTCCAGGGCCGTCGAGGCTTGATTTTGAATTTGGCTGGAAGCTTCTTCAAGGGCCGTTGAGGCTTGATTCTTGAAGGTTGACTCGAACATATGGCAAGCAGGCACGCGGTGAAGGTGACGACTTGTTGCTTTGTTCAATCTTTCTAATTCACACCTAAACAGTTTGGTCAACGGTATGATCTTCAAGATTGATGGGTTCTTCTTCCAGTTGGTGACTTGATCTTTAAGGATTTGATTCAAGGGTGGTGAATCGGCACGTGCAGCCCACAACGCCTAGTAAGTCGACCCAAGAATTTGAGGGTCAAAACGAGTTCTTCATCTCAGACTCTTTCTGCCGAGTTGACTGTGCATGATGCATTCTTCTCTGCTTGTTTCTTCAGCACGTTGTCTCCACATGCTGCAAGGTATCATTTTCACTTGCCTTATCTGTTCTCCAGGCAGATGTGACAGCTTCTATGGAAGTACAGCAGCAGTGGGAGACGAGTACTCGAGAGCAGTGCTAGGCAGGCAATCAGGGAAGGGTTCCAAGCAGTCGGTTCCTTACCCGAGTTTGAGTGGAAGTTCCGGCATATTGTTTTCTTTATCCTTGTCTTTGTAGGTAGGAGCAAGGACAAAGGAAACGACAGGGAGAACGCATGATATGAGATACTCTTGCTTTCTACCCTGGTGATATGAGATACTTTTGCTTTGAAGTTATTGGCTTACAGAGGTACCCCAAGGAATAAGGAACACCAAGTGACTCGAGAGGCTTCGTTGGGAAGGCATTCTCGGAGATGAAGAAAGGTTCTGTATGTCTGCCTTGCTATGGAAGGTGAAGGTGGACAGTTATAGGAGGTCCCTTAATACCTGTAGATGTACTATTCTTTCACTTGTGTCGGCAACTAACGCGTGATTGAACAGTAAACTTTCACGTGCTTTCTCCTTCACCGAAAATCTTCGACAAATTGCCCGTGATTTGCGCAAAGTTGAGTGTGCATATGACAGGTGATGACGCGGCTGAAAAAGACTGGCGCCTCTTCGATATCTGGGATCGGCGCTTCGACAAATTACCCGTGATTTACGCAAAGTTGAGTGTGCATATGACATGTGATGACGTGGCTGAAAAAGACTAGCGCCTCTTCGATATCTGGGATCGGCGCTTCGACAAATTACCCGTGATTTCCGTAAAGCTGAGTTTGCGTGTGACGGGTGCCGACGCGTCTGGAAAAGACCAGCGCCTCTTCGATATCTGGGATCGGCGCTTCGACAAATTACCCGTGATTTCCGCAAAGTTGAGTTTGCGTGTGATGGGTGCTGACACGTCTGGAAAAGCAAGATGCCTCTCCGATTTCTGAGCTTGCCTCTTCGATTTTTTTTTTGAATCGGCGTCTTCGAATTCTGAGCTTGCCTCTTCGATTTTTGAATTGGCGTCGAGTGCTGATTTTTTTCTTTATAGAGGCATGCAGTTTGTTTCAAAGCACACTTGAATTTTTGCTTGTGAAAACTCCCTTCTTGCACTTCTAAGATCTTGATTTGTCCGTTTTCTTCTTCCTTCAATACTTTGAAAATGTCTGGACCCTCCGACCGTCGTTTTGACTTGAATCTTGGTGAAGAGGCAGTCCCTTCTTCTCCAGACAACATATGGCGCCCATCCTTCATATCCCCCACTGGTCCTCTTACCGTTGGGGATTCAGTGGTGAAGAATGATATGACCGCTGCGGTGGTGGCCCGGAACCTTGTCACTCCCAGAGATAACAGGCTACTTTCCAAACGATCTGATGAGTTGGCTGTTAAGGATTCTCTGGCTCTCAGTGTGCAGTGCGCGGGTTCTGTGTCCAACATGGCCCAACGCCTATTTGCTCGAACCCGTCAAGTTGAATCGTTGGCGGCTGAAGTGATGAGTCTCAAACAGGAGATTAGGGGGCTCAAGCATGAGAATAAACAGCTGCACAAGCTTGCACACAACTATGCCACCAACATGAAAAGGAAAATTGACCAGATGCAGGAATCTGATGGTCAAATTTTACTTGATCATCGGAGGTTTGTGGGTTTGTTCCAACAACATTTGCCTTCGTCTTCTGGGGCTGTACCGCGTAGTGAAGCTCCGAATGATCAAGCTTTGGCTCCTCTTCTTCCTGGAGTTCCGCCGAGTGGTGAGGCTTCAAACAGTCAACCTCCAGCGCCTCTTTTTCCTAGAGCTCCACCGAGTACTGAGACACCACCTGAGCAATAAAGACTCCCTCCCGTTTGTTTGCACATTTGTAAATTTTTTTTTTTTTTTTTTTTTTTGTAAAAATTCCCAGAAAAATAAATAAAATGGACTTTATTTCTCTCAATACATTTTTTTTTGCTATATACATACATATATTATGTACATACATGTATATGTATATTTACATGGTGCAATCCGCACCATCCCACCTTCCTACTTGCTTTCCCTTTTTTTATTCTTTATTTTTTTTATTTTTTATTTTTTTAGGTATGGTGACAGATCAATCCAGATTTCCTTTTTTTTTTTTATTATACTTTCCTGCGGTGCCAGAGGCACCATTCCTTCTCCTTTTTTTATTTGTATATATATATATATATATATATATATTTTTTTTTTTTTTTTCGGTGGTACTCACACATGGTGCCATGATGAATCAAGATTCCATTTTTTTTTTTCACATGGTGCCAGAGCACCCAAGACTCCACCATCCCTTCTTTATTCTTCTGGCATACATGTGTATATATATATATATATATATATATATATATATATATATATGTATTTATATATATGTATATATATATATGGATGGGGAATAGCATGGAGGAAGGCAAGGGCTGAGGTCGTTGCGGCAGAGACGGCAAGGATGCACAGAAGCTGGAGCAGCGGGAGAAGCATAGCCGTGAAGTTTGGACGGAAGAGGTGATAACGCCGGCGTTTTGGGGCTGCTGGTCGGAGAACTCCTCGAGGAAGGTGATGACGTGGAGCTTGAGGGACTCGAGCTTGAAGTGGATGAGGGCGGACGGGACGGGAGATTTGCAGGAGGAGCAAGGAGGATGACGGATGAAGCATACACAGAAGCTGGAGCAGCGGAGGGCATGAATAGGTCCTTTCTCTGCATGTACTGACGAGTATGAGGAGCCAGTGACGACGATGCAATTTCTGTGTTCGAGGAGTTCTTCTTGAAGAGGCTCCGCGTTGTCCACGACGGCTCATGCAGGTTCGGTGCTAAAGCCATGAACACCGTCAGCGTTGATCGACGGTTGCTGCTTGCAAATATCTCCATCGGTGGAGACGAAGAGGATGCAGAGCTGGTGTGGAGACGACGACGAGATTGCGTTACCCCGTGTGGATGATGCTGATGGTTAGGCAGACCTATAGCCTCTCAGAGTTCCAAGCCGAGCTTATCCAGCTTGCACCTCAGCTCAATGGCGATCACGTCCTCAGCACCTACCTTAACATTGGCGAGACCATGACAGTGCATGAAGCAACCATTTACGTAGAAGTTCGTGCATGGAGGTTCACGGACACGGCGATTGGGGTCTTTACCGAAGTTGCACATGAACTCGACTTCGTAGGAGGAGGAGGAGAACAGTGGGAGTAAAAGTTGGTGGCGTCGGGAGTGCTAGAGCTCCCGGGATCCATAGAGGAAGAGCACCGGTGGGCCCACTCCAATTGAATAGAAGTTAGCGGCGATTTCTATGTAAGTCACAGCTTTACAAACCTCATCGACGCTAATTATGGAAGTCGAACTGAATGGACAGAGACGACGGAGCTCAGCGGTTCGTCGGATGACGTGCTTGGAGTCGTCGAGGTCGAGCTTCGAATCTCTCTGCACACCCATTCTCAAAAGCTTCCTCTGGCATGGCGGCGATGGGCCTGGTGTTGGTCGAATCTCTTTGCACACCCATTCTTAAAAGCTGCTTATTTACTGTGCAGGATCTTTGAAGGGTGGCCTCTTTAACAGCATTCAAATCCAGGTCACTTTGTTTATAGGACCGGACTTTCTAAGACATCGGGGAAGAGCTTTCTTTTACCGCAATGCAGAAGAGATCTTTTGTATGTCTCTGACGCGAAGAGGGAGATGTGGGTGGTGTGTTGTCTAACCCCAGCAAGTAGAATCCTTGGTTTGTTGTAATTCCAATAAGCGCAAGGAGGAAGAACAGGATGAGAAAGTTTAGAGTGATTGCAGGCCTGTCCTTCTTCTCTAGAAAATAGGCAAAGGGAAGGAGGAGGAGAAGAGCGATGATGTTTCTGTAAACTGGGAAAACGAGCTTGCTAATGCCCATGTTTAGGGCAGCTCTTAAGACGACATGAAAACCTGCATAGCCAAACTGCAAGGCCAGCATGGCACCATGCAGTTGGAGCCTCTCAGGCACCGAACACATTCTCTTTGCAGAGGCCAAACCTACTGCGTCCGCCATTGGTCAATCACCTAATTAATCTAGCTGATTAAGTCGCCATGACTTCGTGGAGCTCGACGATGTTGACGTATGAGAAGGATGTTGCGGGGTCGAAGATTGGCTCCTTCTGTTTGTAACATGATTTAGCACATGGGCGGCATTGGGTCCACGTCAGATCACTCCCCGTGTCGAAAATGAGGGAGAGCATCTTCTTGGGCGAGCCCAGGCCCACGCTGACAATGTAGTTTCCTGAGCCCACTACGCTTCCGGACTGGGCTGGGATTTTGGTATCGACGGATAGGCGGAGTTTGTCGACGGTGGCTGCGGACGGTGATTTCTTGGTGTCGTGACCTTTGGCAGAGGAGCTAGGGCTGCAGGAGGTTGCTGGCAGCAGAGAATTGAGTTCAACTGTATGAGCATGTTGATGGAGAAGCTGGTTTTCTTCCACGGCAAAGCCCTTCTCCAAAGAGCTGATAAATAGGGTTAGAAACACAGAAAAGCCAAGCAAATAGCTCATGAGGGAGGAGTGGCATTGGAGCTGGGCCCTGATTTGTAGGTGGGCTCGCTAGGGAGAAAGAGCTGCGAGAGATTTGGGCTTTGACAGCCGGGCCTGGGCTTGGAGTTTGGGCTGTTTATTTGTTTTTTTTTTTTTTTTTTTTTTGTAATAATGTTTGTAATAAAAATTGACTTTCATCAGTCAAACATTTAATACAACCCTTTTTTTTTATTATTATTATTATTATTTTTTTTTTTTTTGATGTGACTGAACTCGAAAAATTGAACATTCGAGCTGCCTACGTACCCCTCCAAAGAAGAGATCAAGTCGTAACGTAGTTCAAATACATACATATATATATATATATATATATTTTGTGCCGTTTGCAGTTTCAACTCATGCAAGCAAGGAGCGTTGGTGTTGCCTTTTATGCTCGTGCAGACTAGGAGCGTTGTGCTATGTTGCAGTTTAAGCTCGTGCAGGCAAGGAGCGTTGGTGTTGCCTTTTATGCTCGTGCAGACCAGGAGCTTAGTGCCATGCAGTTTAGGCTCGTGCAGGCGAGGAGCCTTGTGTCCTACAGTTTAGGCTCGTGCGGACAAGGAGCTTTGGTGAATTTGTCAAGCAATTTTGGAAAGGCGTTCCTCACAATCTTCATAGCAAGGAGCCTTGACCGCGTGATTGAAGAAGTCTTCGGGTAAGAAATCGCGCATTGTGATGGGGACGGACGATCTTCGTGTCGAAGTTTCATCATCCTCAACACGTTCACGTTGCTTTGAAGGTTGACAAGAGTTGCTTTGCCCCCTTTCCGATTGGCGGACTTGTGGAGGAGACGTATGCTTCTTGTGCAATTTCTTAGGAGTGACTTGAGTCCATCCTTCAACTTTGCTTGTCTTGGAGTATGCCCCCAGCGGTTGAGGTGAAAACTTTGAGTCGGAAGAGCCAGAAGTGAAGGTGGTATAGTTTGACTCCACCACATCGTCAAGATCTAGCTCGATGATTCCTTTCTGAGCCAGCTTCATGATAAGATCTTTCAGCACGAAACATTTTTCTGTCGGATGACTGATGAAGCGGTGGAATTTACAGTACCTTGGACTGTCAGTGCGATTCATCTCTTCTGGCCGTTTGCACTCAGGCAAACTAATCACCTTCTTTTCCAGCAAGTCTTCTAACATGGCAACCACATCAGAGTCGGGGATTGGATAAGTCCTCTCCTCAAGCTCCTTCAAAGTGCGTCTACGCATCTCTTGATCACGAAAAGCTTCGGTTTGAATCGCCTTGCCTCGTGTGGAGATTTTGATGGGAGCTGTGTTGACCGTCATTGCTTCCTTGGTGGGTTTCCACGCAGTCTTCTCCAACTTTGGCCCAAGAGCTTTGTCGTTCTTGTAGTCGGCGATCGGTTCTTTCTTCCCATGATGGGCGATGCTCAACTCCATGTCATGGGCGCGAGTGGCCAATTCCTCGAAGGTCCGTGGTTTAATGCCTTGAAGGATGTATTGCAAACCCCATTGCATACCTTGGATGCACATCTCGATTGAAGAGGTTTCCGAGAGCCTGTCTTTACAGTCGAGGCTTAGAGTGCGCCATCTATTGATGTAGTCAATGACTGGCTCGTCCTTCCACTGCTTTGTGCTCGTTAGCTCTAGCATGCTCACAGTGCGGCGGGTGCTATAGAAGCGGTTGAGGAATTCCCGCTCTAATTGTTCCCAGCTGTTGATGGAGTCAGGTTCTAGGTCTGTGTACCACTCAAAGGCGTTTCCTTTCAACGAGCGCACAAACTGCTTGGCGAGGTAATCCCCTTCGGTTCCTGCGTTGTTGCAAGTTTCAACGAAGTGGGCAACATGCTGTTTCGGGTTTCCCTTTCCATCAAATTGCATGAACTTTGGTGGTTGATAACCCCTCGGCATCCTTAAGGCGTCGATCTTCTTTGAATACGGCTTTGAGTACAACCCGGAGGTATTTGAGCTCCCTTCGTACTGTGCCTTGATGGTGTTGGTGATCATCTCCTGCAGCTGCTGGATAGAAAGAAATCCCATGAGTGCCGCTGCTTGGTCTGGCTCCGGCTTCACATCGTTTTTCTCCACCTGAGGCTCATCTTCTTCGTCATCTCTTCTCTTTAGTGGATCATTCTCTGGGTCAGGGTTCTCGTCGTCCTGTGGCTCCAGTCGGCTGACGAGTGCAGCGATTTGCAAGTCTTTTTCTTCAACAATCCGTGTTAGCCTTGCAATCGCTTCATTCATTTGAGCCAGTTGTTCTTCAACGGAGGTAACGCCGATAGTCATGACTTGTGCGACCAATAGACGTGACTTTCCTTTAGACATCCAGGATGCTGATGAAGAACGTCGTTGGCTGCTTTGGGATGTCATCTTGTGTGCCCCAACATCATGCTTCGGTGCCCCCAGCGAGGTCAGGTTGATGACATACTCACACCTTGGATGCTCCCCTTGCTCTTTTAGCGGCACCAATTTTGAAGTGGCATGTTGAAGAGCGGTTGTGGCGCCAATGGATTGTCCGTTTGCGGCAGAAGTGCTTAGGATCCTTCCCTCAGTGGTTGCAAGAACGGCTTGTCCCTTGCTTGATGCCATTGACTTTGAGGTGTGCTTGGATTCCTTGAACTGAGAAAGAGATGAGAGGTAGAGATTATCCCACTGGGCGTGCCAATTTGTGAACACGGAAAATTCCTGAAACGAAAGAGACAAGAACAACGTGCACAAACAAATATTTGTATTTTTGATAATTTTGGGTTACAATCTCTTTCTAATTTGATCCTCTGATTCGATCTCCGTAAGGTGTTGATTTGTGGATGTTTCGTTGATCCAATGGGCGTCGAGGCTTGATCTTGGATGAACAGTTGGACGTTTCTTCAAAGGGTCGTGGGCTTGATCTTTGAAGGTGGATTTGAGCGGATCTTCAAGGAGCCGTTGGGGCTTGATCTTGAGGATGAGTGTTTCTTCAAGGGCCGTTAAGGCTTGATCTTGAATAACGGTGATGAGCGGATCTTCAAGGGCTTTTGGGCTTGATCTTGAAGAACGGTTGGATGTGTGGATTTGTCGACGTTGTTGATCCAAAGGGCCGTTGGGGCTTGATCTTGGATGAACGGATGATGAACGATGGTGCTTTCTTCAAGGGCCGTCGGGGCTTGATCTTGAATTGGTGGATGGTTGATCCAAGGGCCGTCGGGGCTTGATCTTGAATTGGTGGATGGTTGATCCAAGGGCCGTCGGGGCTTGATCTTGGAAGAACAATGAACGAAGAACGAAGAACACTTTCTTCAAGGGCCGTCGGGGCTTGATCTTGAATTGGTGGATGATTGTTGATCCAAAGGGCCGTTGGGGCTTGATCTTAGGATGAATGATGAACGAAGAACGCTTTCTTGATTCTTCGGGAACCTGGATGCTTGAGAGCTTCGGAGTTTCAGAGCTTCAGAGCTTCAAGAGTTTTGCCTAATGATTTTGGTTCCCCCTTCAAATGAATGAAATGGGCTTGTATTTATAGAAATTTCCGAGGCCTAATTTTGAATATAATATTCCAGATGAAATAAGTCGTTTCTGCCAGGTGTTGACACGTGTCCTATTTGATGACTTTTCCAACTCGTTTCAATTTTCGTTGAATCACACGCTACGTGTAAAATTTATGTAATACATGAGCGTTGAAACTTTGATTTATCGGTCAACATTTATTTACCGAAATTTCGATGTCTACAGAAGCAAAGCTTGTTTATTGATATGTCCGATAAGTTACAAATATGTACATATACATGAATCAAAATAAACAAACAAGAGGGAGCCTTCACAAAGGTTGCTCAGGAGAAGTCTCAGCAGTCGGCAGAGCCCCAGAAAGAAGAGGCACCGGAGGGTGATTATTCGGAGCCTCATTATTAGGCAGAACCCCAGAAGGAGGAGGCACCAAAGGTTGATCATTTGGAGCTTCATTACGTAGTACAGCCCTAGAAGATGAAGGCAATAAATGCCTTTGGAACAAACCCACAAACCTCTTATGATCAAGTAAAATCTGACCATCAGATTCCTGCAGCTGGTCGAGCTTCCTCTTCATGTTTGTAGCATAGTCATGTGCGAGCATGTGCAATTGTTTATTCTCATGCTTGAGCCCTCTGGTCTCCTGTTTGAGACTTATCACTTCAGCCGCCAATGATTCAACTTGGCGGGTTCGAGCAAATAGGCGTTGGGCCATATTAGACACAGAACCTGCACACTGAACACTGAGAACCAAAAAATCCTTAATAGCCAACTCATCAGACCATTTGGAAAATAGTCTGTTATCTTTGGGAGTGAGAAAGCTCCTGGCCACCACCCCAGCAGTCATATCATTCTTCATCACAGAGTCCCCAACGGTAAGAAAACCAGTAGGGGATAAGAAGGATGGGTGCCATATGTTGTCTTGAGAAGACATGGCTGCCTCTTTACCAAAGTTCAAGTCAAAACAACGGTCGGATAGGCCAGACATTCTCAGAAATGATGAATGAGAAATGAGGTGCAATAAATCTCTGAAGTAAGGGGAAAATTCCTACAAGCAATAACTCTCTGAATGTACTTCTTGCACACAATTGGTGCCCTTATAAAAGAAAGGGAAACAAGGCCGTTGGTTCAAAAATCGAAGAGGCACCACTCTCCGGATTCTGAAGAGGCATCACTTTCCACACGCAACATCAGCTCCTCGGGTATCACAGATAACTTTGCCAAAGATCTCTGACAAAGTTTAGACACATAAAATTTGAAGGTCCAGCTACCTTACTATTACCCACAAGGGTAAAGGAACAGCATCACTGCTTGATAATTATAAAGTCCCAATGTGTGTCAACCTCTGTGCTCCGTGGCAAGGTAGAATAGCAAAAATGCTCAACCTTTATTCACATTCGAGAAAACACTCCTAACAAGATTGCTTGCTCAAAAATCGAAGAGGCACAGCCCTCCGAATCTCGAGAGCCAGACTCCCAACATGATTACTTTCTCAAAAATCGAAGAGACACTGCTCTACGAATCTCAAGAGTCAGACTCCCAACAAGATTGCTTTCTCAAAAATTGAAGAGGCACTGCTCTCCAAATCTAGAGAGCCAGACTCTTAACAGTATTACGTGCTCAAAAATCGAAGAGGCACCGCCCTCAAATCTCAAGAGCCAGACTCCCAACATGATTACTTTCTCAAAAATCGAAAAGACACTGCTCTCCGAATCTCAAGAGTCAGACTCCCAACAGGATTGCTTTCATAAAAATCGAAGACGCACCATCTCTAAATCTCGAGAGCCAGATCCTCGACAGGATTGCTTGTTCGAAAATCGAAGAGGCACCGCTTTCCGAACTTCGAGAGCCATATTTCCTTGGATAAAGCTTGTCTGCAATCTTCACACACAACATCAGCTTTCCAGATACCACAGACTACTTTTTCAAAGTGCTCTGACAAAGTTAAAACACGTGAAGCTTGCAGCTCCCACTACATTGTTATGACCAAGAAGGGTAAAGGAATAGCACTACTACTTGTTGTTAGGGAGACTCCTATATATGTCGACCTCCATCCTCCACAGCCAGGCAGACCTACAAATAAAAAAAAATGCTCAACTTTTCTTCAAATCCGAGAGGGCACTCTCAGCAGAGTCTCTCGAAATACTCAGCTTCTTTTCCTCCCGATAATACCTCTGCAAACAAGCCACACCAGAGCAAGAGTATCTAAAAGCAAGAGTATCCCATTCATGCTTTTTCCCTGTCTTTTCCTTTGGCCTTGTTCTTGAAGGAAAAATTTTGTCCTAACTAAGAACAAGTAAGAACATTTGAATACATATGCAAACTATTAACACATTAAAGTAGGCATGCATTAAAAAACAATTCATAAAACCCATGACTTTCAAAGCCTAGTATATGGTGAACCAATAAACTCTTTAACATCATTTAAAGAGAAGGTAAGATTTAGAGTTTCTTTACCCTTGAAGCTCATCCTTGATTATATAAGGGATTCACCCAAGTGGAGGGCCTTCAAGTCACCTCATTGCTCCTTGGATCTTCCTTGTGATTTTCCTCCTTTTAGTGCTCCTTTGCTTCTTTGAGGATTTGAGGATTAGTTCTCCAAAACATCAAAAGCTTGATGTCTCTAAGTCTCCACACCAAGAATGAAGTGTGAAGATGAAATGGATGACTTAGAGAAGAAAAGATTGCTAGCTAAATCCCCTCTAAGTGGCCGGCCTCTTTAGAGAAAATGAGAGAAAGTGTTTCACCTCATTTCACCAAGAAAATCCCTTAATGAAAATAAAGCTATAAAGTTGAATTTATACCTCATCACATGTGAGTGGCAAACTTGTAATTAATCCAAATTTGCAACCCCTCACCCTATGGCCGGCCTTACCTTGTTATTGGGCTAATTTGCCCATTTTGTTTTAGTTGTCATACAACTTAAACATAATGGGCCTTGTGGACCAAAATGCTTTTGGGCCCCGAAACCCAAAACCAACATATAAGCCCAATACGAACATTTCGTATAATTAATTAACTAATTAATTAATCTCGATCATTCTTCAATTAAACCATTTAATTGCTTATCCATTTCATTTAATTTCTTCACCAACATCTTTATTCGGTGTACGATCCATTAGGTTCCATTTAGCAAGGTAGTGGGTGATTGTTACTCTTAACGATCGATTGCGAATTGAAACCACATTTCAATTCTCCCTTAAAATTAGTGTTTGCTAATCTTTAGGGCTTCCACAAACCATGAGTGACACCTAGCAGCATATCATGGTTACCCAAGCTAAGTAGAAGTGGTTGGAGAACCTATCCAGTTACAACTACAATGCAATACGGTCATTCTCTAATACAATACTCTTAATCACATTGTTTGAGTGATGGTTTGTTTCATGTCTACTATCTAATGTGATACTTATCTATATGATTCAATTGAATATGATTTGGAACAAACTTCCTAAGTCATATTCATATGCTTTGGCCAAAGACTTTCGAATCATATCTTAGAGTATTCTCCTTCCACCATGGAAGGTTAGAGATCCCTTGTTGTGCATTCATATGCCTACACGACTAGATAGCTTGACCCTAACAATGCCCTGGACATTCCAATGGAATGCCTTTAACATGATCAAAGATCAAAGACCTAATCATTAGACATCTATGATGCCTCAGGTCAAAGGACTACTTTGCATATTGCAACTCTCGAGTTCTTACATGACATGTATGTTCGAACTCTCTTTTGATCGTTGTTCAGTGTACTCGATCACTCTTTCGAGCACGTATGTGTTTGCCTTAGTGTCCAACACTAAATGACTTGAGACTTGTCATACTCGCGCTTGAGTCGACATAACACATACTAACCTTAACGGATTGTCAATGCCTAATTGGCAATCCTATGGCTAGGAACGTTTTAGGAATGAACATAAGAGAAAGGTCTCGTTAATCTAACTTACTTAAATCACTTATCTCTTAGATCAAATGCATTCCTTGGATTCCCTTATTGCTTAAACACAAGATACAATAAATAGTGATTAACAATAAGCTTTGCCCTTCATTAAACATATAAAAGTTTAATACAATAAGTATTCCAAAAGCTATTACATCAAATGAGTAGCTTTGTGGGCATACTTCCAACAGTTCTTACCTGCAAGACAAGGAGAAAAAGAGCAATCAGTTAGCACTTGGAATCAAGCTTCCAGTCAGGAACTGACTGCCTGGAACCCTTCGTCTGATTACTTACCTGGCATTGCACTCGAGTACTCATCTTCAACATCTTATGCTTTTAGAGAAGATACCACATCTGCCTGAGGAACATGTAGGCCAAGTGAGAAGGATACAAGGAAGCATGTGGAGACAAGCGTAACAGAACACGTGCCGATACATCCACTACTTTGTCAACAGCGAAAGTATCTCATATCATCAGGGTCGAACGTACTCTAGATTTGATGGACTTGTTTTGACCCTCAAATTCTTGAGTTGGCCTTATACTCTGGAGGAAACCAGAAAACCCTTCAGCCCAATTCAAGAATAAGCCTGTGGAAAGTTACTTCTTCAAAAGCAAAAGTATCTCATATCATCTCTTCTCCATTTACTTCTCCTTATCCTTGTTGCTATTTACGACACAAGGAGAATGAGAACAATCAACCGGAAGCCGAAGTCGAACCTCCGATCCAGGTTGCTTGCTTGGAAGTCTAATTGCTTACCTTGTGTGTTACCTCCTTCGGCAAATCTCCTAGCTCGGCGACTTGGGGGACTTCTACTATAGGGTTTGTATCGCACTTGACCAAGCCCGAAACTACAAGTAAGCTTTAAGTGAAATGGATAGATTACCTGGATGGAGAGGATTAGGATCAAGTTGTCTAAATCACTTAATTATTGAATTCATGCCAAATAGTCTCTGTTACATAGGATGTCGAACGGCTGAAGCTTATGAGTTTACTTGTAATAGTACTTCAAGTGATCAGTGTTCCATGGATGGCCAAGGGTCTTGCCATCGGAGCTTCTAAGCTTGTAGGAGCAAGGGCGACTGATGCCAACAACCTCAAACGGTCCATCCCAGTTTGGACTAAGTGTTCTTTCACTCGGGACTCTGTCGCAGAGTAATCTTTTCTTCAATACCCAGTTTCCCACTTTGAAAGAACGAGGTTTGACCCTTGAGCCATAGTAGTTGGAAATGCACTACTTGTAGGCGACATTCTTCAAGTGAGCTTGGTTTCTGTGTTCCTCGACTAAATCTAAGTTGAGGGTAAGTTGTTTGTCATTTTCGCTTTGCATGTAGTTCTGGACTCGGAACGTTGCTTGCTCAAGCTCAACTGGGACAACTGCCTTTGTACCAAAGGCAAGTGAGAATAGGGTTTCTCCTGTTGATGTCTGATACGAAGTGCGGTATGACCAAAGAACTTGGGGTACAAATTCTAGCCAACAACCTTTAGCCTTGTCCAAGCTGGTTTTCAAAGTTCGCTTGATTATTTTGTTGATGGCTTCAACTTATCCATTAGACTGGGGATGAGCTGGGGAGGCAAAACATAAGTTGATGTTAAACTTAGAGCAGAACATCCTGAACTTATTGTTATCGAACTGTCGCCCGTTGTTAGTGACTATCGCATTGGGAATGCCGAATCTGCAAAGGATGTTCTTCCATACGAAGTCTTCTATTTTTGCCTCAATAATGGTTGCCAAGGGTTCTACTTCGGCCCACTTTGTGAAGTAGTCAACTGCAACGATTGCATAACGAACCTTGCCCTTCCCTGCAGGCATTGGGCCGATCAAATCAAGTCCCTATTGGGCGAAAGGCCAAGGGCTGATCATAGGAGTGAGCGGCTCAGAAAGGGAGTGAGGAATAGTTGCGTAGCGTTGACACTTATCACATGAGCGGGATATTCTAATGGCATCTTGGTGGAGTGTTGGCCAGTAATATCCTTGGTGAAAAGCCTTGTGTGCTAGGGATCGAGATCCAGCATGATCTCCACAGACTCCTTCATGTATTTCCCGAAGGACAGTTTTCGCCTCTACGGGCGTAAGGCATCTTAGGTACGGTAGGTTAAAACCCTGCTTGTAGAGTTGGTCATTAATGATCAAGTAACGGGTAGCCTTGTATCGAATCTGCTTAGCTTGGACTTTGTTGGAAGGGTGCCATGAGCAAGGAATTTATAAATTGGGGTAATCCAACTATCTCCTTGTTGTAAGTTGCACACTTCCGTAGCCATGGTGTTTGGTGCTGCCAACAATTTGACATGAATTTTTCTCCGAATCTTGTCTTCCACCGCTGAGGCGAGGTGAGCCAAAGCATCTGCATGACTGTTTGCCGCTCGAGGAATTTGGGTGATCTGGTAGTGGAAGTGCTTGAGCAACAATTGTTTTTGTGCCAGATATGCTGCCATGGAGCTATCCTTAGCGTCAAAGTTGTTGGTGACCTGGTTAACCACCAATTGGGAGTCACTGAAAATATCAATTAGTTTAACCCCAAGGTGTTTGGCCAAACATAAGCCTGCTAGGAGGGCTTCATATTCGGCCTCATTGTTCGACGCCTTGAATTTGAAACGAAGAGCATACTTCATTGTCACTTTGTCAGGGGTCGTAAGGACTAGTCCTGCTCCACAACCCTGTTGGTTGGACGAGCCATCAACATATAGACTCCATGTTGGGGTTGTTGGTTCTATTTTCTGAGCTTCTGATGGTAATGAAACCACTTCTTTAGGCGTAGAAACAATGTCAACATGATATGTGATGTCGGTGATGAAGTTTGCCACTGCTTGGCCCTTCTCAGCTGGCTTTGGTTGGTAGGAGATGTCAAACTCACCCAATGCTATCTCCCATTTGATCATTCGTCCGGAAGTGTCAGGACTTTGTAGTATCTTTCGAAAAGGATGATTGGTAAGCACGATAATGGAGTGTGCTTGGAAGTAAGGGCGCATTTTTCGAGCAAACATGACCAATGCTAGAGCTAATTTCTCAATGTTGGAGTATCGTGTCTTTGCATCTTGTAAGGCCTTGCTAGCGTAATAGACAGGCCATTCGACATTACCATCCTTTCGAATGAGAACGGAAATTACTACTGAAGCCGATACCGACAGATAGATAATAAGAGTGTTACCAACCTCAGGTTTGGAGAGCAAAGGGGCTTTACTTATGTAGTCTTTGAGGTTCTTGAATGCCTCAGCACATTCATCAGTCCATGTAATGTACTTCTTACTTCCCTTAAGTGCTTTGAAGAAAGGAGCACATCTGTCGGTGGCATTAGAGATTAACCTAGTTAAGGCTGCCACCTTGCCAGTAAGGCTCTGGATGTCTTTTAAAGTTACCGGTTCCTTCATGTCGAGGATTGCTTTGATCTTCTTGGGATTAGCCTCAATGCCTCGTTGGCTTATCATGAAGCCTAAGAATTTTCCAGAGCCTACGCCGAAGGCACATTTGTTGGGGTTTAACCTTATTTGATACCTCTTCAGAATGGTGAAAGTTTTAGATAGGTTGGTGATGTGTTGGTCAACATGTTTGCTCTTGACTAGCATATCATCAACTTAAACTTCCATGCTCTTCCCAATCTGTTCGGCGAACATTGAATTAACCAGTCTCTGATAAGTCGCTCCTGCATTCTTTAGGCCGAAAGGCATGACTTTATAGCAATATAGTCCCCTGTCAGTAGTGAAGGTTGTGTGTTCTTGGTCCAAAGGGTTCATGAGGATTTGGTTGTATCCTGAGTAAGCATCCATGAAGCTCAAGAGTTCACATCCTGCCGTAGAGTCTATAAGCCTGTCTATGAGAGGAAGAGGAAAGCTATCATTCGGGCATCTTTTGTTTAGGTTGGTGTAATTGACACACATTCTCCACAAGACCTTTTGGAGCATGAGACTTTCCTTGGTCAGATTCTTCTTAACAAGGACAACATTTGCTACCCACGTTGGATAATTGACTTCGCGGACGAACCCTATGCCTTTGAGTTTTTCAACTTCTACCTTCATTGCCTCGTACCATTCAGCGTCATAAGATCTTCGCTTTTGTCTCACTGGCATGGTCTTAGGGTTAATACTTAAGCGATGACAGATTATATCGGGAGAGATGCCTGGCATGTCCTCGTATGACCAGGTGAAGACCTCAGTGTTCTCTTGCAAAAAAAAGATCAATGCCAACTGAATGGGTGGTGACAAGGTGGTACCAATCTTCACCATGCGATCTGGATAATCTTTTGAGATAGAGACCTTCTCCAACTCTTCAGCGGGTTGTGCTTGCTGGGTGAAAGAGTCATCTCGAGGATCGTCGGGTTGACTATTGGCACCATGAAGATCCAAGTTGGCTTCGTTTGGGCTGGTCTTTATGACTTGGTCATGTATAGAAAGGGTTTCCTTGGGCACAGATAGGTGCTGTTGCTTGACCGAAGTGTTGTAATATGATCGTGCACTAAGTTGATCTCCTCTGATGTAACCATTGCCATAGGGGGTTGGAAATTTCATCAACAACATATTTGTGGATACCATGGCCTTGAGATCATTGATGCATGTGCGTCCGAAGATGACATTGCACCCCGTTGGGCAATCAACCCCCAGGAAGTTAGTGGTAATGGTAGCTGTGTAAGGGCATGTACCAATGGTGAAAGGTAAGTGTATGCTCCCCAAAGGTTGCACGATATCACCGGAGAAGCTTATCAGAGGGGAAATCGAGCAGTCGAGCAAGTGTTCAGCTACATTAAGTGCCCTGAAAGCTTCAGCAAACATGATATTAACCGAAGCCCCCGTGTGTACCAGGATTCGTCATACTTCAAAGTTGGCTATGTGAGCTTCCACGATCAGTGGGTCGTTGTAAGGGTAGATGATACCTCTTCCTTCCTCAGGGAAGAAACATATTGGATCCCAGTTAGGCTTTTGATACTTACCTCCCCTGATGTCTTCCACATGAAACACTTGGTAGCCAGACCTTAAAGCTCGTTCACTATTTTTCATGGCCCTGTTGGAAGATTTAGATATGGGTATGCCACCACTTATGGAATATATCACATTTACCTGGCGTTGGTTATGGTTACCCTTTGGAGGGTGAAAGAGGAATTGATCAATTTTTCCTTCACGTGCCAAAGATTCAATATGATCACGAAGGGTGATACACTTCTCGCCGTCATGACCGTTATGCTCGTGGTAGCAGCAAAACGTGCCCGTGTTCTTCTTGGGCTTGTAATCCAGGTGCCTTGGCTTTGGCTTCGGTATCAAGTGTGCTATACTGGGGTAAATGGCCACGCATGTGGCGTTCAAAGGTGTGTATGCCTCATACCTCGGGGTAGGGGCTGTCCTGACACGTGCTTGACCCACTGTGTTGACTGCCTAGGGTCGGGGATTATCATGGTGATACCCTTGGTTATCGCGGTAGTGTCCCTTACTCCTTTTACTAAAATGAGACTGGTGAGGATGGAAATCTTTCCTTTTGCCCTGAGATTGATATGTCTGTTGACTTGGCAAAGTATTAAGTAAGGCAGGGGGAGGCACTATTGCCGTTTGGAAGGTCGAGGTCTTCTCATTTGGTTAGATCTAGCTTCCACTCCCTACTTGCTGATAAGGGGTGGTTGTGGGGGGTTTCCCTTGATATGTCCTTGCCTCGGCGGAGGCATGGTTGTAAGCCTGTACCATCACCTCAGAGTAAGTATTCCAAGTGTTGGCATTGATCATGTACTTGAAGAAACAATCACGTAGGCCTTGAGGGCGGTCTTGTCATCTGCCTCAGCGTAGTGAGAATACTCATGGCTGAAACGACTAGCATACTCTCGTAGTGACTCGTTTGGCTTCTGGCGAATAGTGTACAAGTCATCTGCAGAATGCAAGTGATCGGTCTGGAAGATCTGTTGAGAGACAAACAGTTTCCTCAGTTCCTCAAATGAGTCTACTGTCTTAGGTGGAAGATGACAATACCAGTTTAGAGCTCCGCCAGAGAAGGTGGAGAGGAAGAGAAGACATCGCTCTTCGTCGGTGTGCATCCGATATGCCATGGTGGACTCAAAGAGGTTAAGGTGTTCAACTCCCTTCCAGTATAGAGTTGTAAACCAAGCTTTTGTTTTGTCTTCACTTGAAGGGGGGTGTCGAGGATCCTCCTTGTGAGAGGGCCAGGCCTGGGTTGGTTCCAGTCAGGTATCTCGGCCTGACGTTCGGCCTTCAACTTGTTTACTTCCTCAAGGAGCTGTAGGACAAGGGGGTCTTAAGTGGAGTCATATACCACTGGGATTTTCTTTCGTAAGTCTCCATCGCCTCTTGGAAGTAGGAAAGTTTGAGCAAGGGCGTGTGATTTTTCCTTGGACTCGCCGAACTGACTTCTAGGGCGAGTCTGTCGGGATATCTCAGAGTCCCCTGTACCTTTATATTCCTCTAGGACATGTCGTTCCTTCCCTAGATTGGCAGTTGGCCTGGGTCGTGGGAGGGGATTGAGTCTTTCAGAAACCCTTGGGTCATTGATCTTCGAGCATATGTGAAGGGGATTCTCTCGACGTTGCTTTAGGAAGTCTTGGCAGTCACGATAAACGGCTTTCGATCCTTCCAACCCTTCTGCAAGGAAGTGTCTTCCTCCACTTCTCCTACTTCGAGTCGAAGCAACTGAGTTGAGAGAAGTCTCATGTTGATCAATGTTTTGATGATTAACTCGCTTCTCATCAGGGATACCCATGTCGAAGGAAGGTGACCCTCCGTGTTGGGGGGCACTCAGATGATGGTTGATGTCCACAGGGGCAACAAGCTCGTGTGTTTGAGTACGCATAGTTTTGTGGAGCGTCTCAAAGAGCTTATCATATTGCTCCTGAAGGATCTCATTCTTCATTGCTATCTTGTTGTTTTGAGCTTCTAGCTCATCGACTTTAGCTTGAAGAGCAACCCTCTTTCCTTCATTCTTTCGTTGCTTCGCACTAGGTGTAAGAGGGGTGTCATTCTGTGTGTTGTGGCTTCTTTCGCTCCCCATGTTGGAGAGGGATGTTTGGTTAGTGTACGAATGGTGGAAACCAACTTGACAAAGCTGAAGAGAGTGGGAATAAATGTCGTTCCACAGAGAGTGTACGCATGATTCCCTTCCAATGGCGGCTCGTGCTGCTTTGTTTTCAGACTATGTTGGGTTTCCTGGCTTATTCTTCTCAATTTAATGTGCATCTCGACATACATGTTTGTTTGACTTGCTTATGTTCTTTTCTTAACCTGTGATGTTGCTTGATCTGTTTTGCAGGTTTAGACCTTTTAGGTTTGCTTTTAGAGGTGTTAGGTTTCATGTCCCCCTCCCCTTTTTTTCCCTGTACCATTTGTGGATGCACAAAATCAGCAAGGACTTTGGTACAACAGAAAATGTTAAGTATGTGACCTTTGCTAGATTGCTCCGGTCACTAGTATGGATAATTATGTAAATTGATAGAGATAGGGAAGCAAACACAAGATGTAAGTGGTTCACCCAGATTGGCTACGTCCACGGAGTTGAGAAGTTCTCATTAATTGTGAAGGGTTTACACAAGTACATAGGTTCAAGCTCTCCTTTAGTGAGTACAAGTGAATGATTTAGTACAAATGACATTAGGAAATATTGTGAGAGAATGATCTCTATTTATAGAAGAGAGTTTCTAGTTTCATTTTGACAATGACATGTGTCGTGCTGTGATTGGCTTCTGATGTTAACACGTGTCGCACTATGATTGGCATCTGATGTCGGCAGGTGTCACACTGTGATTGGCCTCCTAGTTGGAGGGAAACTCTTCTAGGTCTTTGACGGTATAACGTTGACTGGTGCTCAGTAGTTTCGGGATTGGTCAAGTATGGTACAAACACCATTATTGTTTTCGTTTGCAGAAGAGTAAGCTTTTATGTCCCCTTTCTTCTTCATGTATTTTTTCTTTTTCTTTTTCTTTTTTTTCCTTGTACTATGAGGGGTTTGGTTTATGTCCCCCCTGACTAGGTGTAACTTCTTTTTTCTTTATCAATAAAATTCCCCTCATACCATCGAGGTTTCCCAAAAATAAGAAAAAAAGAACCCAAGTGAATCAGGTCGGCATGGTTTCAAACCTTCACAAGGAAGAAGACACCCCATTGAGCAACAAAACCCGACAACTAAAGGAAATAGCCTCCCACAAAGGTTAACAAAATTGATCCAATGAAAAAAAGACAAAAGGCTTTACAAGTTGTAACATGCATGCTTGCCCTAGTACTTGAGAATCAGATGATCAACATGTCTTGTACTATACCAATTTTAATTACCATGCCTTGCTTGTTCCGAATGATAACACTTGGCAGATAATCGGCAGAGGGTCAAAGTTTGTACGAGATCTTCCACATCCTCCTTAAACACTAGACGAAGACCACATTGATGCAGTCCTAAGCCTGGGCTATTGGACCCAAAAGTTGCCCTGACTAGATTGCATTGATTCAGCGAACCAGAAAATTTAGCACGTGGTGCATACGTAAACCAAGTGAAGTTGCAAGCATGCAACCACAAGGCTTTGTTTGTATGCTCTAAACCATGGAGTCTGACATTAGGAAGATTGGTGTCCAGATAGCAATAAAGTGCACGACTAAACTCTGAATCCGGAGTGTCAAGAATGACGGTTGGATGTTCGTGGATCGAGGCATAAGAACACGCAGCAATACCCATCCAGTTAGCATCATCGAACAAATTTGGAGGTAGTTGTATCTGTGCAGAACCACCTTTATTCAAATGCGCGAACCACTTGGGAATTTCAATTCCAGGGAACCTACATGTACGCTCAGCCACAGACCAGTCCTGTAAATCACAGTTGCATATGTGAGATTTGTATGAGAGAGATAGAGAGAGAGAGAGAGAGAGAGAGAGAGAGAGAGAGAGAGAGGGAGACCTGATTCCTGTAATGGCTCAAGATCAACTGAAACAGCTCTCTTTCATGCTGCGAGGAACTGAATTGTCTACTGAGTTCTCTATCAATTTTAAGACCTTGCCATCTTACCAAAGTTAGCCAATCTTCTACCATTTTTTTATTATACTTTTCAAAGAGGGTGGTGTCAGAGCTACGCAATATGCACTGGATGATTGTCTGTACAAATCCTTTTAAATCTTGCCGGTAAAAAACACGGTACCCGCACACTTGAACCTCAACGGCAGAGTTGTCAATTCTGAACAAAGTGCTACTTGAACTTGATCGAGTGAACCATTCCGGCAACTCTGCCTTTGGTATGTAAATAATCCAAAGTTGACTTTTATCACACATAAAATTGGTCGAGCATAGGGACAACTCTATATGAAAATTGCCCGAATTTACTTGACAAGAAACTTTATAACCCCCTTTTACTTTATGCCAGTCCAGTACTGAAATTGACACACATAGAGCAACTCCCATCCATTTCTTATTTTTGTAGAGAGTTTTAGGCAGCTGGGTTGAAACGGAGGACCCGACTCTAGGATTGAACCAAGCTGGGCTTCCACTTAAACCAAATTGATAAAATTGACCCATGTGGTGTAGTCCCTGCTGGAAAATGCATAAATGATTAATTAATGTGTATCTGTGTGTATGTGTGCGCCCGCAAGATGCAAGAGAGAGAGAGAGAGAGAGAGAGAGAGAGAGAGAGTGACCTCCAGATATCTTGGAAGAAGTGACTCAATATTCCTCCTTAAAAGAATTGTTGAACCCTTTTCGGCGGCTGTAAAATTCTCCCTGCAACCAGATAACAAATGGGAAGAAAAAAAAACAAAGGATTACTTTATACATACAGCATCACATAATGATCAAGAAGATTCTAGACGCAACAAAGTTCTGGTCAGAATATCATACCATTCCAAAATGTTATCCACCAAATTAAACCACCCATATTCAAGTTCTATAGCCTTATTAACCTCAATTGGATTGCAGTTATCTTGAGACGGGGTTTGATGTCGAAAACCTTCATGATCATCCTGCATAGTTTTGTGGATAAACCCTGCAACATCTTGCTTGTACACTAGACGAATACCACATTTTTGGACCTTCATGGATGGGTTGTCTGTCTCAAATGCAGCCCACATTGCACCTGATTTATTTAACATCTTCCGAAATCCCAGACAAGGTACATAAAACACAGCACAGACATTAGAACTAGATTTGACTAAGTTGCGGGAGTTTTCGGTGTCAAAGCCTAATGGCTCCACTATGAATTCACTAGTTCCGAATTTGCATCGATAGAAATAATTAGAAGTTTCTGAACTCGATCCAATGTGAGAAACAGCAGGATCTCCTTTGACTGAGAAAACAGCACACAATGCAACCCCAATCCACTTTTTATCTTCATCCAAATCTGGAGATAGAGGGATTGCTATAGATTCTCTGGTAGCAGTATCAGTGTACCACTCTGGAATTTCAGTACGAGTAGAAACAGATTGATAGGGCGATGCCGTAAAATCCAACCCCTGAAACGTAAAACAGAAAACGATTAAAAGTTATAAAAGACAGATGATCAGTTTCTGTGCAAGTTGTCGCGTGTCATACTGACAGATAGAAATAGCCCTATAAAAGAAGAGAGAGATAGAGATAGAGATAGAGGGAGAGAGAGACCTCAAGGTCTTTTTGAAGCACTTGAGCTGGTACTGAAAACTCATCGACTGCTTTCCATTCTGGATGCTCAACAGATGATTTGAGACAACTGACAGTTGTAGTTTTCATTCCCCCTATAGTTGTTGAAGTCCACGAAGTTAAATCCTTGATGTTTCTCGAGGAAGGAAAAAGTTGTTGATTCTGAGAGGGAATGAGGTGACTGATCGTAGTAATTCCCGTATCATTGGAAGTCCATATTTTGAATTGACTTTTGAAATCAATCAGTGCAATGCAATCATCCGCATTCACTTGTCGAACACTTAAAGGAAGCTTCTTAGGCAGCAATTGAAGTTTACTACAATGGCTCACGTTCAGAGATTTAAGATTGCAGAGTTGAGAGATACCTTCTGGTAAGGAAACAAAATTATTACCACTTAAATTTAAGATTTCTAAGGAGAATAAGCTGCCAAGATCATCCGGAACTTCTCCCTCTGTCAGATTGCAATCACTCAAGTTTAGCTTTGTTAAGGAAGTTAAACCCGAGAATGAAGTCGGCAACAACAAACTCAACGGACCTTGGACCTTTTTACCCCACCACCAACAATTAAAGAGTGAATGCCATGATTTTGGAGGAAGATCCTTACATCCTTGCAAGGAAAGAAACTGTAGATTCTTCATATCTAGAATGAATGATGATTCTCGTATTGCAGTTCCACTTATATCAAGCCTCTCCAGACATTCCACAGAACTCAGATTTGCCGGCATCTCGTCAAGCTCTGAGCAACCTGATAGATTCAGAGATTTCAGAGACGTCAGATACTGAATGGTACTTGGAAGATGCAAAAGGTTTTTGCAGTCTTGTAAGTTCAACAAAGTAAGGCCAAGCAAACACTCAATAGACGTAGGTAATTCCTGTATAGCAGTTCCATCTAAATGAAGCTCCAACAGGTTTCCCATATATCCTCCAATTTCAGGAAACTTCTTGAGTCTCGAACAGGCAGAAAGAATAAAAATCTCAAGAGATTCCAAGCTAATGGAAGGTGGAAGGCTCTCAACGCGTTTGCAGTTTCTCATATTCAACAAAATAAGTTTTTTGAGAACTCCAATGGAGGGGTGAACCTCGATCAATCTTGTACAATCTTGAAGCACTAGTGTCTCAATATTTGGAGCCTCACTGAAGTTTGGGGTCTTGATCAAGTATTTGGAACCACTCAAATCAATAAACTGTAGCATTCTCCAACTCTGATATAATTTAAAGAATAATTATTCAAATGATATGAAACAAATAAAATGGGTTGATATATTAAAAAAATATAATAAAAAGCTTACTTGATTTCCCCTCCATAGTTCTTTAATAAAGCTCGAATGCATGATGAGTTCAACAAGATTATTTGATTGAAAGTTTGATGGAAAAGAACTTAAAGGACATCCATGCCATTCCAAAAGCTGTAACTCATTTGAAAGATATTTGACACACCCAGAAAATGTCACATTACTAATTCTGAGCAATCTTAGCTTGGGCATCTTTGGGAAGGGATCAACATTCCAGAAAACCTCCTCTTCTTTTGGGAAATTCAAGAATATACCTTCAACCGCAATTGTTCCCTAATGAAGAAGAAGAAAGAATTAGTTGCAGGACATACTGTAAAATATTACGAAGATGATAATAAGTTCTAACAATCTTGGAACCTACATTTATACTAACATTTTACCTCATCATTTACAAGTACATGGATGATATCTTTGGGAAGCCACAACCTGCTACGTTTGCCCGGCTCTTCACTGCATTCTCGACGAACAATCTCCCAGCCTAATTCTTGTATCAAATCATGCATCCACAACTTTCTTCCGAACAGAGTTAGTAGAGATTTTTCCATGAGAACTGCTATATCAATGTCTGGACGATAGCCGCAATTACTTTCCAGTATTCTTATTACGTGATCTTTATCCTCCCCTTTAAAGAAACATGCAATGTCCAGAAATACTGTCTTTTCTATGTCATGTAATGCGTCAAAACTAACTTTAAGCACATCAGTAATTCTTCTGTCAGGATTTTCTTTTAGTCTGTCCAAAGCACTTGACCATACTTCTATGCTTCTACCAAAGAGAAATGAACCCAAAACTTCAATAGCTAATGGGAGGCCATTAGCATATTCTACAACATTGTTTGATAGCTCGAGAAAGTCTTCTCCGACCAGGTCTTTCTTGAATGCTTTCCGACCAAAGAGCTGAAGAGCTTCATCATCAGTTAATGGCTTAACCTTATACATTTTATCCACTCCATATGTGCGTAGTAAATGCTCATCCCTTGATGTTATTATGATCCTACTCCCTGAACCAAACCAACTATGACCACACAATGCTTCCAATTGTTCTAATTGATCCACATCATCAAGAATGATAAGAACCATTCTAGTACGCAGTCTCTGTCTCATCTTTCTCATCCCCATATGGATATTATTTATATCTACATTACTCTCAAACAGGATATCTGAAAGAAGTTGCTTTTGTAAATGGACTAGACCTTGTTTCTCAGTTACCTCTCTAACATTGGCAAGAAAGCTGTAAGCTTCAAACTGAGAACGTATCTTATCAAAAACTACTTCTGCAATGGTTGTCTTACCCATGCCCCCCATCCCCCAAATCCCTAACACACTTACATTGTTCAACCCCGTATCCAAGCAAGAAAGCACTTCTTTTACGCGAGAATCCATCCCAATTAAATCTGTATGTATACTTGAGATTGTTTGATTTACTTTAGTGAAAATATATCTCACAATATCTTCAATAATTTTGGATTCATATCTGCAAAAAGTAACACTGATAAGTGACCACCTCATGGTATGTTAATCAGCACCACTGCACCAATCAAAGTGATAGAATGGAATGTTTTATATTGTATGTTTTTCCATGAGTAAATTGGGTAAAACTACCAAGCCGAATTTTATTTTTTAAAAACGACCTATACCATAATTTCAAAAGCATACAATCTGTAGCCTTTTTGCCTGTAGGAAACATTAATATTTTTTCGAACCACAGGCTTAAATTTGTTTTTCAGTCCTTTTAAATTTTGTTTCTTTAATTATTTTGAAGTGGTCAGACAGCTGGCTTAACTACGAAAAAGATATTAAAAGCAGCTTACCCATCTTGCAAATACCATCCAGAGAGATTGGCTACTTGAAGAAGAGCTGTTCTCCACCTTTGCAACTTCTCTATATTTTCTTTAAAGGCTTCTTCATGCTTAGAGAAGGCTATCCCGAAATACCCTGTTTGTTTTCGTACCTCGGATGGATCCACGTCATAGAAAACTGGGAGTATTGTCTGCCCCATCACTTTCATGCATTCAACTGCCTTTGCAAGCTGATCCAAGCACCATGCTGAATTGGCGTAATTTCTTGAAAGAATGACAAGTACAAACCTGGATTCTTCGATTCCTTTCAAGACTGTTGCGGAGATGGCTTTTCCCCTCTCAAGTTCTTCATCATCTCTAAACGTGAATATTCCTTTCCGGTTCAAAGCAGCATATAGATGATCCGAAAAGTTTCTGCGAGTGTCTTCGCCTCTGAAACTGAGGAAAACATCGTATGTCCATCGAGAGGTTAGAGAAGAGAAAGAAGAAGAAGGAATATCATTTTGGGTGGTCATTGCAGGACTAAGTCAGGGTGTAAAGGTCTGTTTTATGAAAAATATCAATTCAAATGGTGTATGCAAAAACTGACAATCGGAAGAACACAAGCATCTGTTTAGCTCTTTCAAGGCTAGTTCCGTGTTAGGCTTAAAACTGCAGTATTTGGGGCAACAGCCAAAGCACAATCCACGTGAAATATGCTAGTACAAAAGTTGAGGTGGAATGTTTACCCAAAAAAAAAAGTTGTGGTTGAAGTTTTTCGAAAGCGATGGTCTGATTACTGATTAAGGAGGAGGATCAACGGGAACAACATTTAGCTTTAGCTGCTTTAATAAAAATCATCAACATTAACATTACTTTTCAAAATGCGGCAGCTACTTTTTTCTTGAGCTTTCACATAACTGTAGCAATATATCACTAATAAAAAACTTCAGAGCTAGTCCCTTTAATCTGTTCAGTGGGTCTAAAAACCTACCAACCATGGTGTTTTCTTTTCTACTAATCCCATGTTACGACCCATTCCTAAATTTACGGTTTTAATAAATTTAAAACGAGAACTTATGAAAATGCCTCTGAAGGCAAAATCATTGACTTATGTTGACCCTCGTATTGTGAGACGTGGTCTTGTAGTACTCGTCGCTACAAACGCGTAGGTGCGAGCGGAATTAAATTTGGAACTAAAATGAAGATTTTACAAAATTCGAATCATCGGGGCATTTTGGTAATTTTAGCATCTTGGGAGATATTTTTCTATTTCGTCTTTTCTTGTCTTGTTTGGTGAGCTGGTGGGGCCCACTTTTGATTTTTGGTCTCCCGGCCCTCTCTCTTTCCCCTCTCCTTACTCTCTTGCCCCATGAACCCTCTCTCTCTTTCCCTTAACTCTCAACTCTCTCTTCTCCCATCTCTCTCTCATCTCTCCCTCTCTATGTGAATCACCCTCCGTACGGGCATAACACAAACAAACAACAAACAACAACAACGACAGCGCCACCTTGATCACCATGAATCCAGAAATGATGGAAATTCCCCCAAACCCTTTCCTCCATCATCAAGTAGAAAACATAATACTTGAGCATCTGGCAAGAATAATATGTTTCTTAAAAAAAACGCTAAACCGTCTAACAATTCAATCATTAAACGTTACATTGCGACCCAAGATAAAGATAAAGTTCATAGTTCGTGTGAAATCCCGTCCCCAGATTTCACTGTTCAAAATTTTGTATTTCGTATTCGTAGTTTCGACGCGTATATTTTTTCGATAAGTAAAAGGACGAAATTGCCCCTATTGTACTAAATGGAATTCCTCGCGGATGTATTTGATCCTTTCAATATTTTCCAGATTTCTTTACATATTCGAATAGCACATCTCAATTCGAATGAGTGAGTGCAAACGGAATGTAATTTGGAGTTATAACAAAGAAGTTATAAATGAGCAAAGAAAAGGGTGAAATGGTCATTTGACCATTATCTGGAAGGCTCCAGATTTGTTGGAGCAAAGATCAGTGAAGCCACGTGTGTGGCTGTGATGGAAAGGAAATGAGAGAAAATGAGGGGTGCAGACCAATGAGAGGGGAGAGCAAGGAAGGAAAAGAGGGTAGGGAGAACCGGCCGACCGGGTTCCCTCCCTTCGACCTGCGACCTGACTCGGTTCCCTTCAAAAATTTTGATGATTTTTCTTCGATATTTCTAGTGAATTACACTGATCCACCACCTACAAATGGATCCTCGACCTCCCTTCTCCCATTTTCACCAAAAAACTGAGAGTTTTTGGTCTTGGTTTTGCAAGAATTGCACCGATGGCATCACGGGGTTCACGGCGGTGATTCACTATAAGGTGATTCCTTCAACCACCACCACCATTAGCCTTCTCTTGAGCCCAGGAACAAACCCCAAACAAGTTTGGAGGCGGCGCAGTAGCAGAGAAGGCCAATCGAAGTTCACCCATTTTTGGGTTTCCAGCGAATTGAGGATGATTTGAGGTGTTTTCCAGCTGAATTGGATTTCGGCCTAGGTATGAAAGTTTTTCCTCTCATTGAGATCTACATGCCTGTAAAATTTGGTAATTTTTAGAATTAGTCGAAAAATTAGGTTTTCGCTCGCCAGAAACTGCCACCTGCGGCAACACGTGGCCAATGGGCCGACGATGCCTCTTTAAGTTAAATTCAATATCCTAATTTCATATTTGATATCCATTTGATGTGATTTGATTGTTTGAACCTCGTTTCATTAGGGTTCGCCACTTGACTATTGTAGCGAATGACAATCCGACTGTTGGATCGTCACCAAACCTTAATGCGTTATAGCACATAATATTTGAAAACATTAGAAACTGACGGATTGGGAATCTGATGTATGGATTTTTCCGAATTGAATTTCTAAGTTTGTAAAATCAAACGTTGACCGCCACTTGAATTGGTGATTGGCGGAGATCCGACCGTTGGATCGCGATTAAATTTTAGTATGTTGTTTTATGAGCATAATAAGGACCTTAGGAAGTTATGGATTTGAAATCCGGTATGTGGATCTTCCGGATCGAACTATGTAGGGTTGTGGGCCCTACCGTTGACTTTTGGTCAACATGTCTCGATTCATTTAAAATACTAACATTAGTACTACAGGAGACTAAGTGAAGTCTAATGGGCCTACATTGGTTAGTGAGTGACTTTAATATATGTGATATGGTTATTATCTTGGTTTTGTATTTAATGTCTTTTGTGGATATCACTTGATTTTATAAAATGTGATTTGATTGTGTATTAAAAACATTTATGAAATGTGATTTGACATGCATAATTGAAATGTGGTTTGATTTGCATGATTGATATGATGTGATGAAATGTGAGGGCTAGTTTGAAGGAAGATTTTGTGAAAACATGTTCATTTGAATAACATCTATAGCATGCATTTAACAATTAAAAGGCGGAATCATGCTTGCATGCATTAAAAAACAAAACATTAACCATGAAATTCAAAGCCTAGTAGATTGGTGAACCAAGACTCAACTCAAATAAAAGTGAGTTGAGAAATTTATACCTTTGTAGATTCCTCTTTGCATAAGCAAAGACTAATCACCCAAAGAGAGGGCCTTCATTCCTTGCTTCTTAGATCCATGGATTTGGATGGAAGAATATGGTTCTCCAAGTTCCCAAAATTGAGAACCTCTAAGTGTCTACACCAAGGTTAGATTGGAGAAGAAATGAGTGGCCTTGGAGGAGTGGGATTGCTAGCTAATCCCTCCAAGGGGGCCGGCCTCTTTAGAGAGAAAGGAGAGCTTTGTGTTCTCTCCAATTTCCTAAAAGAAACCCTTAATGAATTTTAGGCTATAAAGTTCTTTATATAGTCATTTCTTTAAATGACCTAAAGAACCAAAAACCCTAATTCAACACACATGGCCGGCCATATAAGGGATTTGGGCTTTTGAGCCTTTGTGAATCTTTATTCATTAAATTGTCATGCAACTTAAGTCAATGGGCTTGACGTTCGAAGCCCATTGGGCCTTAAGGTCCAAAACTATCCCGAGGTCTTTAACGAACTTATTCGTTTGATTAATTAACATATTAATTAATCCTTGCCATAAATAATTAAACCATTTAATTATTCTTACTCATCTCCATTGTTTCTTCAATCTCCACCTTACACGGTGTATGATCCATTAAGTTCCTTTTAGCGAGGCAGTGGGCGATTAAAACTCTTTCAAATCGATTGTGAATTGAAACTTACTTTCAATTCTCCCTTTAGTGATTATACACGTTTAGGGCTTCCACAAACCAAGAGTGACACCTAGCAGCATATCATGGTTACCCAAGCTAATCAGAAGAGGTAGAGAACCTATTAAGTTTAGGATTATAAATGCAATACGGTCTTTCTCTAATACAATACTCTTGACCACATTGTTTGGTTTGATAGTTTATTCATGTCTACTATCCAATGTAATTCGTGTGCTTATATGATTACCTTGAATGTGATTTGGAACGACTTTCCTAAATCTCATTCATACTCTGGCCAGAGATTCTTAATCATATCATAGAGTATTCTCGCTCAAACGGTTTGAAGGTTAGAGATCCCTTGTTGCGCATTCACTTGCCTCCATAGCTAAGTGGCTTAACCCCAATTATGCCGTGGACACCCTCCTTTTGGAGTGACTTTTGACATAATCAAAGATCAAGGACTTAACCACAAGACAACTATGATGCCTCAGGTCAAAGGACTACTTTGCATTATCCCAACCATGAGTTCTCATGTGACATGAATATGAGAACTCTTCGTTGATCGTGTTCAGTGAACTCATTCTTTATTGAGCACCTACGTACTTGTCTTGATGTCACACACACCATTGACTCGAGACTAGTCACTCTCCCTGAGAGAAGACATAGCACGTACTGATCTTAACGGACTGTCAATGCCCAATTGGCAATCCTATGATCAGGAACGTTTAGGATGTGTCTACGAAAGAATGGTCTCATGAATCTAACTTCTTTAGATCTCATTCTCCCAATCACATATTCCTTGGACTTATCGTTTAAGCATATAACATTTATATGAGACGGCTTAAAACAATAATCTTTGCCCTTGATATTAAACTAGATTAGTTTAACATGTGAAATGTCCGTAAAGTATCATCATATGATTGGTTTTAGGGCACATTTCCAACATAGTTGTGGATATCACTTCATTGATCTGTTCTAAATTTATTATTTGTGCTTAGTTCAGTTTGTTGAGCCTTTGTAAATTGAGACCATATCCAACCAAACGAGGGCCAAAGGGCCATAGGGCTCGTTTTAGCTCTGTCACAAAAAACCGTCTCCAACCGAGGGCCATAGGGCCAAACATAATTTATTATTTAAATTTAAAAACTACAACAACTTAAATTTAAAAACTACAACTTATATTTAAAAACTACAACAACTTAAATTTCAACAACTTAAATTTAAAAACTACAACTTATATTTAAAAACTACAACAACTTAAATTTAATATCTATAATCATCCGTCATTGTAAGAGTATAGTCGGAGGTAAATAACTACCCCCGGGTCATAATTTCATTTTTTTTCCTATCAAAATAGGCCTTACTCATTGGACTGTAATTCGAAGCGTTCCTTTCCATATTCTTATCATCCATCTCTTCTTGTATTTGTTTGGCCAGTTCTTCATGCCTATGGTTCCTTTCTTCCGCGGCAAAGGCATTTTGCTCTGCCATTAATCGCAATGAGGCCGCCACTTCCTGTTGAGCGACGTAATCATCATTTGCCTTGCCCTTTTCCTTCAACCTTCAGGCCTTGTTTTGTCTCATAGCCCTAGGTATGGAACCTTCACCCGAAGACTGATTTTCTACCCTTATTTGTTGAATGGTGGGAGATCCATCATCATCCATATCTACAGTTGAGGATGCAGTTCCGAACACCGGCATATGACCTACTCTATGTTGAGGTGGATCTTCAAATAACACTCACCCTTTACAAATTTCCCAACAACTATGATGCTGAAAGGGTTTCGAGCTGCCCTCCATATACAATTCATTCGCTTGGCATACCTAGAAAGTATAATTACAAAAATTAAAGGAAATTAATTTATGAAATTAAATGTAATATAATTAAATATTTAAAATAAATTGTGAAAACACTTACTTCGTCGTAGTAATTGGCGCCGCTTTCATGTCTACTTGCGGCTACTAACAGTGCTTGATGCCATTTGTTCAAACTTGGTTGAATATGTTTCTTCCATCTTGAAGAACAACTCTCGTGGTTTTGGGTATTCGATGGAGTGGTGCATTCGTAGAACTTTAAGTATTTTTTAGACACACGAGTCCAAACACCATCACTTGTTTGAGAACTCCCCCTCACACTATCTTCTGAGACCCATCTACAAGCCCTGCAAAGAGCTTCATCTTCGTTTCGGGTCGAAGTCCTACTTTTCAATGCATCTGAGGCCATTTGAAAATTATTGAAAAAATTGAAGGAAAGATTATTGGAAGAGGTAAGAAAATATGAGAATTGAAATGGTGTAGGAATGGTGAAAAATTTGTGAGGAATGGTGTAGGAATGGCTTAGGTATTTATAGGAAAAAATGAGAATTTTTAAGAATTTAAAAAAAAAAATATTGGCCCAAAATAAATAAATAAATAAATAAATAACCAACGGTAACTTACGTCAGTTAACTGTTGGGGATTCAAAATTGAGCCTAGCCCGAGGCTAGCTAGCTGGCTTATTTGGGCTGGCAAGTTGGCCCTTTTTTTGTCCAGTGGGGCCCACGAGCCCTTTGGCCTAACCCTCGGTTGGAGACGGTTTTCGAGCTACTTTCGGCCATCTGGACCCTTCAATTGGAGATGGTTTGAGTAACTTGAGTGGTCCGGAATCGTATCCACTCGAATTTCGTTAAGAGTTTCGAAATCCCTTATAGAATCGTATCCTAGTTTGGATTCCCTTGAGTGGTCCGGAATCCCGCTTGGTATTTTGGTTTCGTTAAGTGGTCTGGAACCCTATGTTGTTGGATTTCATTGAGTGGTCCGAAATCTCATTCTTCAAAGATGTAGGTTTTGGTTGAACTGTGTCGCTCTAGCCCTGTATTTTGGTGCATTGTATATGTTATTGATTGATATGATTGTGGAATAGTGTTGGGAAGCATATGAGTGTGAATGGTATACCTGTGTGAATGGCACAATAACAATTGTTGTTCGGCTTATGGTTGGTATGTAGTGTGGTACTTTATGTTTTCTGCTAGAAGTATTTTACGAAGGGTTTAGAGTTTAACAAATGGTGAACTATGAATGACTTGATTCCTTTTTAGGGTGCATAGGCAGTCTAACAAGGAGGTTAGATACAGCCATAAAGTATTTCTACGTAATTTAAATCTTGCGATGTGCTTTGTACATATGCCGGAGGCGGGGTATGTAAGAGATACGGATACCTGATGACATCACGTGTCAATCCTGGACGTATGTCGGGCTCGGGGCGTAACAGTTCGTTTACAAATCAAAACGAAGTGCTATCAAAAGAAAATGTTTAAGATGTTGAAAATACAAAACTGGATTAGGCAACCATATCTTTTATCAGTAAGTAAACAAATAATTTAGAATGATACAAACCCGATTCTAGCTCATCTGACTCCTCTCTCATCCTTAGCTCTGAATTTCAAAGGTTGAGTAGCCAACTTTGGAGAAGTCGTCAAATAATCATCATCCATAGATTGAGAATAACTGATGCAGGAGAAGCCAAGGGTTCTTGAGGATACGAGGATAGATGACCTGGGATTTGCTCAACCAGGGGTAATAGAGCTCACTCATGTTGCTAATCGTGGATTCGCTCACACGACCAAGCCAAATGCTTGATTGGGGAAGGAGAAATCACTCGCTTCAATTGCACAAAGCAAAATATATTTTAATTCATTGAAGTCTCCCTAAACATACATATGGAGTCCTTTAAATAGAAAGATTACAATACATTGGTAGGATAAATACTTATTACTAACGATTATAGTTACTAGGAACCTAATAAAACATAGCTTTGAAAGATGAAAAGCCACAAACAATCAAATTTAATATAAAAATTATATTTAATGTCATGCATTGCATCATACTATTCTTCTCGAAAAAAACTCGTCATCGAGTTTCAGTTGACTTTTGGTTTTCCCTCGATCTTTTGGAAGGCATCTCAAACTTTTCCATAACAGGTACAATAACACAAGAAATATACAAGTGTTCAAAGTCTTAATCCATATTCTTTCTTCAAATGGATAAGCTTAAAATGGCGCATGACTCCAATGGTGAGCAATGCTTCTCTTTTTCAAAGACTTTCTTCTAACCAAATCATCATGATAAAGAAATTTATCCCACATATAATCATGAATATCAGAGTAAGGAGTTTTTGCCTAATGTAGACGTTGTGCATTAATTAAGTCTGAATTTACCACCTCACTCATAAACTGTAAAGTTCCCTTTACATCCACAATCTTTACTTGGTGCTCAACATTCAAGAAACTACCTTCAAGAATCTCATCGATCACGTGAATAACAATATCATCTTCTAAGAAATTATACAAACTTGAGGAGTATAATCTGCTTACCTCACGTCCTTCCTCATCAACTTCATTCACAAAACGATTATTGACTTCGTCTTCATCAATGTACTCATCGTAAATTGATGGTGAATTCCAATTGATGAAGCTAATTTCTTCGAGAATTTGCTCTTCAAATAGATTGTAAATTACAGACATGGTCTTCAACTGCAGTGGAAAAACTTGCTCTGATGCCACTTGATGCAGGAGAAGCCAAGGGTTCTCGAGGAGACAAGGGATAGATGACCTAGGATTTGCTCAACCAGGGGCAATGGAGCTCGCTCACATCGTTAATCGTGGATTCGCTCACACGACCAAGCTAAATGCTTGATTAGGGAAGGAGAAATCATTCACTTCAATTGCACAAAGCAAAATATATTTTAATTCATTCAAGTCTCCATAAACATACATATGGAGTCCTTTAAATAGAGAGATTACAATACATTGGTAGGATAAATACTTATTACTAACGATTATAGTTACTAGGAACCTAATAAAACATAGCTTTGAAAGATAAAAAGCCACAAACAATCAAATTTAATATAAAAACTATATTTAATGTCGTGCATTGCATCAATAACCTACATTCACATTGCACAAAATTCTATAAAAAAAAGGGGACAAATTAACATATTTAAAGTATTAAGATGCAAATATTTTAAAGATAAATTAAGCAAAAAAACGAAATGAATCCAATGAAAATACAAAAGGAAAAGGAATTAAAGAAAAGTTACACTTTAAATATTTCAAATTAGTAATTAATCAACCAGTTAGTTAGTCTTAATGATCTAACATACTAGGGATATCATACAAAAATTCAAATAAACCCTGTAAACTCTCAACTCCTCAACTCCTCAACTCCTCAACTCCATCACTCTACCACCACTGTTTCTGATTCACCTCTCCTTCAAGCTTTCCGATTACAAATTTATAATTGAATAGTCCATTTCGAATCATATATACATAGGCAAAAAAGCAAAAGCTAAACTCCCACTGTAAGATCCCACATCGCCCAGGGGAGTGATCCTTATGTGTATATTTACATCCCTACCTAGCATGAGGCCTTTTGGGAGCTCACTGGCTTCGGGTTCCATCGGAACTCCGAAGTTAAGTGAGTAGCACGCGAGAGCAATCCCATGATAGGTGACCCACTGGGAAGTTCTCGTGTGAGTTCTTAGAAATAAAACCGTGAGGGCATATTCGGGGCCCAAAGCGGACAATATCGTGCTACGGTAGTGGAGTGGGCCCGAGATGTGGTGGACCCCGGGCCAGGATGTGACACCCACCACATAAATTAATCAGTAACCAAACAAAGAAAAATTCTTGGAGACCAGAACAAACCTAATTGAATTTTCATGCAAGTTATTGTAATTGAAAAGAAAAAAACATATATTTAAGTGCCCAAAATTTAAGCTTTATACCATATTATGTTCTTCTAAATGCACAATTCTTTGGCCTTTAGGTAGTTTTTGTTGTGAAATTTCATTCCTGGATTTCATTGTTATAATCTACGTATTTGTATTATTGAGATTTTATATTATTTCTCAAGAATTTATTTTAATTTGTTTGAATTTAGATTTTAATTAAACTAGTTACAAAGTTTGAAGTTTAGAAATTAATTATTTAAAATCAGTAGACCTTTCGAGGTCACAATTTATATTCTGAATAGATCTCGAAACCACGAACGCATAGGTGAAAGCTGTTTGCGAGTCCTGATTATAGCGGTATAGTTACTAACGTTTGAAGTTGTGTTACTAAACTATAAATTTTAGAAATTATTTAAACTCCCACTTTGAGGGAAAAATCCCAATGAGGTATGTGCTTTTGTGGCCAATCAGAAGTAAAGGTTGGAGGGGGAACAATCAGAGGGAAGAAAGAGAAATGAGGGAAAAGAGAGAGACAAAAAAAAGGGGGGGGGGGGGAGAAAGGATAGGGTCTGTTTCGACCCGTGTACCCCGGCGACCAAATCAGTCCTTTTGGCCCCTTTTTCCGGTGAAATTTCATCGGGGGAAATATTGAGGAAACACCCTGATCCCTTTTCTTCATTTTTCACCCATAAATTTAGTGAAATTGGCTTTGATTTCTCTTAGAGCTTGCCGACGAGTTCGTTTAGGGTGTGGCATTGATCGGTCCATTTTGCAGGTACCACCATCGAGTACCACCATCAATCAACTTGTTTTGGTCCCAGGAACAAACCCCAAACATAATTTGGGGCGACGGAACACTGGAAATATCGAATTGAAGTGGAACCATTACTAGGGTTCTGGCGAATTTAAGTGGAATTGGGGCCTTTCCCGGTCAAATTGGACTTGGCCACATGTATAAAACTTGATGTCACATCCCGACCCGGGGTGGACCACTTCCCGGGCCCGCTCCATCACCGTAGCACGATATTGTCCGCTTTGGGCCCCGACCATGCCCTCACGGTTATGTTTCTGGGAACTCACGAGCAACTTCCCAGTGGGTCACCCATCCTGGGAGTGCTCTGGCCTCATTCTTGCTTAACTTCGGAGTTCCTACGAAACCCGAAGCTAGTGAGCTCCCAAAAGGCCTCGTGCTAGGTAGGGATGGGAATATACATTTAAGGATTGCTCCCCTGGGCGATGTGGGATGTTACAATCCACCCCCCTTAGGGGCCCGACGTCCTCGTTGGCACACCACGGCCAGGGTTAGGCTCTGATACCAAATTGTCACATCCCGACCCGGGGCGGACCACTTCTCGGGCCCGCTCCACCACCGTAGCACGATATTGTCCGCTTTGGGCCCCGACCACGCCATCACGATTTTGTTTCTGGGAACTCACGAGCAACTTCCCAGTGGGTCACCCATCCTGGGAGGGCAGATCACTTCCCGGGCCCGCTCCACCACCGTAGTACGATATTGTCCGCTTTGGGCCAGGGTGTGACACTTGATCTACTCATTGAGATCTTCATTTTTGTAAAATTTGGTAAATTTTGGAAATAGTTGGTATTTTCGGCGAATCGGGCCTGCCGGCCGCCACGTGCGGCGGCGTAGGGCCAGTGGGCCGACGTTATCTTTTTAAGTTGAATACAATGTTCTAGTTTCAAAATTGATAACCGTTTGATATAGTTCGATAGTTTGAACCTAGTATGGTGAAGTACGTTACTTGATCATTTTATGATTCGACTATCAGACCGTTGGATCATCACCAAACCCTAATGCATTATAGAACATAATATTTGAGGATAACTGGAATTTACGGATCCGAAATCCGATGTATGGATCTTCCCGAATTAGATTTCTAAGTTAGTAAAATTAATTGTTAACTGACACCTAATTCTAGCAATTGGTGGAGATCCGAACGTCGGATCGCGATGAGATTTTAGAATGTTGTTTTTTGAGCATAATGTGGACCTTAGGAAGTTACGGATCTAGATTATGATGTGCGAATCTTCGGGATTAAATTGCTAGGGTGTGGACCCCACCGTTGACACTTGGTTAACAAGTCTTGAACCATTTGAATGACTAAAATTAGTATTACTGGAGACTCAGTGAGGCCTTGCGGTCTTGTCTCGGTGAGTGACTTTAATATATGTGATATGGTTATTACCCTGTTTTCTTATATTAATATCCTTTGTGGATATGACATGGTTTTTTAATTGTGTTTTCTGTTAAAATGTGATTCTTTTATAATTGGCCATCTATCTATTTTTATTAAATGTGATTTGATTCATGGATTGGTAATATTTGTGAAAAAGTGATTCGAATTGCATATTGAAATGTTTTGTAAATTGAGGGCTAGTAGGGGACTATGACCCTGCTTGGTTAATTCGCATTGGGGGGTCACTAATGGTCCTGCTTGGTTAATCCGTATTGGGGGACCATACTATATATGGATCATGCTTGGTTAATCTGTGTTGGGCGATCCTTATGGCCATTTATACTTAGGGTGATCATGCTTGGTTAATCCGCGTTGGGGCGTCACTACCTATCTGATTATCTTAACCCTGCTTGGTTAATCTGCATTGGGGGGTCACTAGTGGTCCTACTTGGTTAATCCGCATTGGGGGACCATACTATATGTGGATCACGCTTGGTTAATCCGCGTTGGGTAATCCTTATGGCCATGTATGCTAAGGAGTGATCATGCTTAGTTAATCCACATTGGGTGATCACTTCCTAACAGCTGTAAGAGTGACTCTGCTTGGTTAATCCGCATTGGGGGGTCATCGCCTATTTGGTTACTTTCTGGGTGGCTCTGTTTGGTTAATCCTCTTTGGGGGGCCACTTCGTATTTGGTTACTTATGTAGGCTTAGGCCGAACTGCGTCTTTCTAGCCCTAGTTTTTAATGTACTATGAACGATGGTTTTTTTGAGAATCTTGTGAAGGATTATTTTGTGAAAACATGTTCATTTAAGCAACATCTATAAGCATGCAATTAACAATTAAAGGCGGAATCATGCTTGCATGCACTTAAAAACAAAACATTACCCATGAAATTCAAAGCCTAGTAGATTGGTGAACCAAAACTCAACTCAAAACAAAGTGAGTTGAAATTGTACCTTTGTAGATTCCTCTTTGCATAAGCAAAGGCTCATCGCCCAAAGAGAGGGCCTTCATTCCTTGCATATTAAATCTATGGATTTGGATGGAAGAATAGGTTTCTCCAAGTTCCCAAAATTGAGAACCTCTAAGTCTCTTCACCAAGGCTAGATTGGAGAAGAAATGAGTGACCTTGGAGTAGTGGGATTGCTAGATGCACCCTCCAAGGGGCCGGCCTCTTTAGAGAGAAATGGAGAGACATGTTCTCTCCAATTTTCTCCAAAACAAAGCCTAAATGAATTTTGGCTATAAAGTCATATTTATACCTTTATTCATTTGAGTGGCAAACTTGTAAATAAGTCCAAGTTCACTACCCTTAACCATATGGCCGGCCTTAGGGTGTTGTTTGGGCTTTTGGGCTTTTGTGAATTAAGTTGTCATACAACTTAAGTCAATGGGCTTGACGTTCGAAGCCCATTGAGCCTTAAGGTCCAAAACTATCCCGAGGTCTTTAATGAACTAATTCGTTTGATTAATTAACATATTAATTAATCCTTGCCATAAATAATTAAACCATTTAATTATTCTTACTCATCTCCATTGTTTCTTCAATCTTCACCTTACACGATGTACGATCCATTAGGTTCATTTTAGCGAGGCAGTGGGCGATTCAAACTCTTTCAAATCGATTGTGAATTGAAACTTACTTTCAATTCTCCCTTTAGTGATTATACACGTTTAGAGCTTCCACAAACCAAGAGTGACACCTAGCAGCATATCATGGTTACCCAAGCTAATTAGAAGAGGTGAAGAACCTATTCAGTTTGGGATTACAAATGCAATACGGCCTTTCTCTAATACAATACTCTTGACCACATTGTTTGGTTTGATAGTTTATTTATTCATGTCTAATATCCAATGTGATTCGTGTGCTTATATGATTACCTTGAATGTGATTTGGAACGCATTCCTAAATCTCATTCATACTCTGGCCAGAGATTCTAAATCATATCATAGAGTATTCTCCCTCAAACAGTTTGAAGGTTAGAGATCCCTTGTTGCGCATTCACTTGCCTCTATGGCTAAGTGGCTTAACCCCAACGATGCCGTGGACACTCCAATGGAATGACGTTTGACATAATCAAAGATCAAGGACTTAACCACAAGACAACTGTGATGCCTCAGGTCAAAGGACTACTTTGCATTATCCCAACCATGAGTTCTCATGTGACATGAATATGAGAACTCTTCGTTGATCGTGTTCAGTGAACTCATTCTCTATTGAGCACCTACGTACTTGTCTTGATGTCACACACACCAATGACTCGAGACTAGTCACTCTCCCTGAGAGAAGACACAGTACGTACTAATCTTAACGGACTGTTAATGCCCAATTGGCAATCCTATGATCAGGAACGTTTAGGATGTGTCTATGAAAGAATGGTCTCATGAATCTAACTTCATTAGATCGCATTCTCCCAATCACATATTCCTTGGATTTTATCATTTAAGCATATAACATTTATATGAGATGGCTCAAACAATAATCTTTGCCCTTTATAGTTAAACTAGATTAGTTTAACATGTGAAATGTCCGTAAAGTATCATCATATGATTGGCTTTAGGGCACATTTCCAACAATCTCCCACTTGCACTAGAGCCAATCAGCTTGTTCATCAGTGATGATACCTCTTCTGTAGTCATTTCATAAATGGCTGAGTAGTAGGCCTAGACAATGGATATCTATATGTTATCTATAGAAGCAACCTTGAGAATAACGACGTCACCATTATACATGATTCTCAATCATGTGGTTCAGTCTCTCATTTGACTTCGGACCTTGATGAGACCTTGATTCCCTGGCTTGAGCTATCGCCCCATTAGTGTCATAGTGTCAGTACACTAGATACACTTTCTGGTTGGAACCGAATAGAGAGTTCATAAATGAACTTTCCCATCTAAACAACATTGTTGTAAGCTTCTTTATGGCAATATATTTTGCATTCATAATGGAACACACTAAAGTCATTACTTTAATGTTTCCATCCAAATATCTCTTTAGTCATAATAAAGAGATATCCGTTTATCTCTTCATTCATAATGAAGAAACATCCAATGATGGATTAGATTCATAATCTAATACATTTACGCTTCCTTTACGTTACTCTAATTCTTCCTCATTCTTTGAGGAATCTATCATTTAGTATTTCTTAAATACTTAAGGACTCACTTAACAGTTGCCATGGTTCTGATCCTGGGCTTGCACTGATATCGTCTTGTACCGTTCTAGGTACAACTCATATCAATGTTTTTCATACAATATGAAATACATAAATCCCCTTTATGCGTATGTATAAAGGATTATATTTACGCATTATTTCTTTGGGATTCAAAGAGTACGTTCTCTTTGAGAAGAGCAACTTCTTAGTCTCACTAGAGTTGTCCTTCTAATTGAAGTTTATCATCATATGAGAAACTTCCTAGCATCCATTGTCTATTATCAGGGATTGATATAATCCAATTATATCATGAAATATATCATTATAGATTTCCATCCCATGTACATAGACTATATCTCCCATATACATTCTATCTTCATATAATGTTTCAAAGTCATAACTTTAAAGAAGAAATATTCTTTTCATTTCCAAAATTAATATATCATATATACATTCATATATATCACATATATATATATATATATATATATATATATATACAAATTTAGGAATATGATTAACTCCCACTAATCTTTTGTAAACCTAGTAAACAAAAGATTCATTTACATCTTTATGAGAAATCAAACGATTTGACCTTTCTCTCATAAGACGCTTATAGCTCTCACTAGCTTGCTAAGATCCATGATGGATGGATCTCTACAACTTACATGTCTTGTGATTCATAGTTTTAGACATATATTATCAAGACTATCTTAATAATGGTTTGGAAGATCTTCTCATTGACAATCATATTGTTTTAGTAGTATATATCCTATATATGGGTAATAGATAACATCTAACGAACTAAATCTTATTCGAGTTCGTTCTTCTCCTAATGGAGAAATACATTATCTTATGATGCTATTTTCCTTGATATCTTTCAAGGAAACTCATCTAAAGTGTTACCTTTCCTTGGATCAAATCTAAGGAGGTAAATACTTTAGATGTCTTACTCATCAACTTACATTTCTTGAATTCTTTGAAACATTTTGCAAAATATTCGGACTTGTGTTTATTCAAAATAAACTATAGTCCAACCGAGAGTGATCTTCGGTGAATGTCATCCAACATGAGTAGTATTATGTTGTGGACAAGTGCCACTAACATCTAAGTGAATTAACCTCAACAACTTTGTGATTCTTTCTTCTTTCCAAAAGAATAAAGATTCAAACATTTCGCCTCTATACAATTTTAACAAGAAGGTATTGGATCCGGATCTAACGATCCAAAGCATCCATCTTTCACCAACTCGTAACTTATGTTTTAGAGGTATCACAACTTAGTTGGGATTAGTCACTACCTTGCAACCTTTTGGGTTTTAAGCATCATTATATTCTAAACAGTTAACACTACCATATCATCTCTACTATAGAGACAATCAATTAGATTACCATAATCCAATAATTGATTAATAAAGAACAATGTTTTGTCAAACAAAACATTTATCCATTTCATATAGTGACGGAATTTAGTTCCTTAAAATTGGAATATAAAGACAATCTATGTTTTTCCAATTTCTTTGGTAGTTCATATGAGGAAGTAAGTACTATCTGCTTTCGCAGAGATCTACATTTGATTCACGTTTCGAATGTGAAGTACTTTCTCTTCTCTCATTAATCTTCTACTTCTTATTAGCCACACTTTTACAACGATTGTAAAACATAGTTACTAATACGGAGTTAAACATTCAAGTAGAAGAACCAACTGTTTTGAACTTTTCAAGAACAATTTTCAACACCTTCGAAAGATGTGTTCTTGACACTTGCAAGACATTTCTTGCAAATACCCCTTCCGATGTCCATCCTTTCATAAAGAAAGTTTGTTCCCTTGGAGTTAACTTTATCTTCTTCATTTGACTTCTCCTTTGACTACAATAGTCATGGTCCCTAAACTCCCACTATCTCGCTTGAAACTTATTTCAATTGTGTTATACACATCAAACATTTTGGAGAGCATGTGGTTATTGTTCACTATATAGTTTACAATAAACTTAGTGAACCATAAGGATAGGGACACAAAGGTGAAGTCCTTGCCTAGTTTCCGTCTCATTAAGTGGTTTATCACTTCAACACTCAATGATTCAAAATCATCATAAGTCCATGTTAATGGACTATTTTTGTCAACCAACCATTATGTTCTAAACATAATTACAAACTTTCAAGAGTTGTACAAGGCAACTCTCATTTCTTCATACAACAATTTGCAAGTGAAGAATCATGGCACATTAAGTGTCCATGCCTTTGTGCTTTCTTCTAAAGTTCCTTGTTCATGTAACAAAGAAACAAGCACTAATGTTTGCATTGATTAAGGGTTGTTCAAAGCAACTTTTATTTCTTCATACAACAAATTGTAATTGAAGAATTATGACATTAAAAGTGTTGTCCTCTTTATGATAGACTTTATCTAACATGTTCTTCCAATGATACATTTATCAATAGGAAGATTGTGAGGATGAGACTACTTAGGTACATTTACAAGCCATTTAAAGACAATCTATGGTTTTGTAGTACCAAGTCCGGAAACTAAACTTTCGGTTTTTATTTGTCAAGTGTTCGATAGCGTTTGCAAATATATTGGTAAACAAATACATAACGAATATAAATTGATTGATTTTAAGCCATTTGATTCGGGTCTTTAAATCAAAATAGCACCACCCACTATTTTTGGCAAATTCCATATCCCTCATTGGAATTCGAGAGTTTTGGATGAAACTCTTAGTAGGGTATGGGAGGCTCACTATTACCAAGTCCACCTCACAATGATATGATGTTGGCTAGCATTAATAATAATGAGAGAGTACGCTTACTCATTTGCAACTAATGCAAGTACCCATCTTATTTGGCCTCTAAAGAATGTGACCTCACAATGATATGATGTTGGCTCCATTGCACTTAGTTAAGTCATTCCCACCATGCTTAGTTCATGAAGGGGTTCAAGAATAGCCTCACGATGATACGATGTCGGCCATCCTCGTTGCCTACACTAACCTTATCATATGTTTATGGATTCCTCCTGAGTATATGAAAGATAATTTTGTGAAAACATGTTCATTTAAGAAACATCTATAAGCATGCAATTAACAATTAAAGGCGGAATCATGCTTGCATGCACTTAAAAACAAAACATTAACCATGAAATTCAAAGCCTAGTAGATTGGTGAATCAAAACTCAACTCAAAACAAAGTGAGTTGAAATTATATACCTTTGTAGATTCCTCTTTGCATAAGCAAAGGCTAATCACCCAAAGAGATGGCCTTCATTCCTTGCATCTTAAATCTATGGATTTGGATGGAAGAATAGGTTTCTCCAAGTTCCCAAAATAGGGAACCTCTAAGTCTCTTCACCAAGGAGAGATTGGAGAAGAAATGAGTGACCTTGGAGTAGTGGGATTGCAAGATGCACCCCCAAGGTGGCCGGCCTCTTTAGAGAGAAATGGAGAGACATGTTCTCTCCAATTTTCTCCAAAACAAACCCTTAATGAATTTTAGGCTATAAAGTCATATTTATACCTTTATTCATTTGAGTGGCAAACTTGTAAATAAGTCCAAGTTCACTACCCTTAGCATCATGGCCGGCCCTAGGGTATTTTTGGGCTAATTAGGCCTTTGTGAATCATTATTCATTAAGTTGTCATACTACTTAAGTCAATGGGCTTGACGTTCGAAGCCCATTGGGCCTTAATGTCCAAAACTATCTCAAGGTCTTTAACGAACTTATTCGTTTGATTAATTAACATATTAATTAATCCTTGCCATAAATAAATGATTAAACCATTTAATCATTCTTACTCATCTCCATTGTTTCTTCAATCTCCACCTTACACGGTGTGCGATCCATTAGGTTCCTTTTAGCGAGGCAGTGGGCGATTAAAACCATTTTATATCGATTGTGAATTGAAACTTACTTTCAATTCTCCCTTTAGTGATTACACACGTTTAGGGCTTCCACAAACCATGAGTGACACCTTGCAGCATATCATGGTTACCCAAGTTAATCAGAAGAGGTAGAGAAAACCTATTCAGTTTGGGATTACAAATGCAATAAGGTCTTTCTCTAATACAATACTCTTGACCACATTGTTTGGTTTGATAGTTTATTTATTCATGTCTACTATCCAATGTGATTCGTGTGCTTATATGATTACCTTGAATGTGATTTAGAACGACTTTTCTAAATCTCATTCATACTCTGGCCAGAGATTCTTAATCATATCATAGAGTATTCTCCCTCAAACAGTTTGAAGGTTAGAGATCCCTTGTTGCGCATTCACTTGCCTCCATGGCTAAGTGGCTTAACCCCAACGATGTCGTGGACACTCCAATGGAATGACGTTTGACATAATCAAAGATCAAGGACTTAACCACAAGACAAATGTGATGCCTACGGTCAAAGGACTACTTTGCATTATCCCAACCATGAGTTCTCATGTGACATGAGTATGAGAACTCTTCGTTGATCGCGTTCAGTGAACTCATTCTCTACTGAGCACCTACGTACTTGTCTTGATGTCACACACACCAATGACTCGAGACTAGTCACTCTCCCTAAGAGAAGACATAGCACGTACCGATCTTGACGGACTATCAATGCCCAATTGGCAATCCTATGATCAGGAACATTTAGGATGTGTCTACGAAAGAATGGTCTCATGAATCTAACTTCATTAGATCGCATTCTCCCAATCACATACTCCTTGGACTTTATCGTTTAAGCATATAACATTTATATGAGACGGCTCAAACAATAATCTTTGCCTTTTATATTAAACTAGATTAGTTTAACATGTGAAATGTCCGTAAAGTATCATCATATGATTGGTTTTAGGGCACATTTCCAACAGTATAAGCATGCACTTTGTACTCCCCCATGATAGGGTGAAGCCGGTGTACAAGTCATAAACGATTGGAGCCCACCACGGTGGAAGGCCTACGAAAGAGTGTTCCAAGCACTCTCACGCTTATCAACTTAATAATGGTTTGGTTGAGGGTTTTAGGTCTCATCATATAAACATATTCATTTTAATCTCTATTAAAACAACTTTGGTCCTTTTACAACTATTGGTCCATTTGATTGTTTTAGTTGTATATAATACTCCCACTATGCTTATAAAACGGTTTTTAAAGCAAGAGTATATGATACTACTAACATAACCTTTGCATTCATTTGATGGACTATATAGTTGCCTTAGGGCCTTAGGATGATTATGAACCTTTGTTTAGATTCAACACGAGCCTTGTGTTGAATCTCGGTCTAGGGATGGTGATTGATTTTAGTTATGCATTTAATCAAATTAAGGCGTGTTATCTTAGGGGCGTTGGACCCAACTACTTCATTTTCATGCATATCAAATAAAGCAAGAAAGAAGTACTTCAAAGTAAAGGTGAGCTTATGCTCATTACAACATTTGCATAAAACAAATTAGTGAAGGAATATTTTGTGAAAACATGTTCATTTAAGCAACATCTATAGCATGCTATTAACAATTAAAAGGCGGAATCATGCTTGCATGCACTTAAAAACAAAACATTAACCATGAAATTCAAAGCCTAGTAGATTGGTGAACCATGAATCAACTCAAATCAAAGTGAGTTGAAATTTATACCTTTGTAGATTCCTCTTTGCATAAGCAAAGGCTAATCACCCAAAGAGAGGGCCTTCATTCCTTGCATCTAAAATCTATGGATTTGGATGGAAGAATAGGTTTCTCCAAGTTCCCAAAATTGAGAACCTCTAGGTCTCTTCACCAAGGAGAGATTTGAGAAGAAATGAGTGACCTTGGAGTAGTGGGATTGCTAGATGCACCGTCCAAGGGGGCCGGCCTCCTAGAGAGAAAAGGAGAGACAAGTTCTCACCAATTTTCTCTGAAAGAAAACCCTTAATGAATTTTGGCTATAAAGTCATATTTATACCTTTATTCATTTGAGTGGCAAACCTGTAAATAAGTCCAAGTTCACTACCCTAAACAATATGGCCGGCCATTAGGATATTTTGGACTAATTGGGCCTTTGTGAATCATTATTCATTAAGTTGTCATACAACTTAAGTTAATGGGCTTGACGTTCGAAGCCCATTGGGCCTTAGGGTCCAAAACTATCCCGAGGTCTTTAACGAACTTATTCGTTTCATTAATTAACATATTAATTAATCCTTGCCATAAATAAATAATTAAACCATTTAATCATTCTTACTCATCTCCATTGTTTCTTCAATCTCCACCTTACACGGTGTGCGATCCATTAGGTTCCTTTTAGCGAGGCAGTGGGCGATTAAAACCATTTTACATCGATTGTGAATTGAAACTTACTTTCAATTCTCCCTTGAGTGATTATACACGTTTAGGGCTTCCACAAACCATGAGTGACACCTAGCAGCATATCATGGTTACCTGATGTGAGAATTACTTGACACACAAATTAAACTCTCTTTTTGACAATTGTAGTATAGATGTAAGTAGGGTATCGTTCTAGGCCGGGGATTAGGAGGGATTGCTAATCTATTAAAAATATTAAATAAGACTCAAGGACACAAAACTAGGCTAAAAACTCTAATAACTCGAAACACACTTAGAATGACTCAACATAATGAAAACAATCAATTTAGACACTAGGAACTGAAATGGACGGAAATTGAATTAAAAGACTAACAACAATGAAAACTAACTAAATAATATAATTTAATAATGGGGGGTAGTTTGGTTTTAACGAGAAGTAAATTAAACTTAAATAAATTACAGAATTGACAAAAGCATGAAATTAAGGTGAAAGGATAGGTGACGGACTAGCTAGAGGGTTCTTCTCCACACATGACACATATGCAACCTAAATTGATTTTTCAGTTGTTCTTTCAATAAATTGTAAATCTCAACGCCCCAAATTAACCGTGAATTGCACTAATTAACCTTCAATTTTTCCACAAGTTATTGGGTTGGATGATTGCATACGACAACCCAAAACATTCCCTACAAGTTCCCTACATGAATTGCATAATAGAGATACAAGCAAGAATCATTAAGTTCTATGAAAAACATAAGCATTGACAAGGCACTCGTTACTATGATTTGCATGAAACTTATGCCAAGAATTCACTTAACACGATTGTGGATAACAACCTTCACTACTTGTGAATATAAGTTCATAACGATTAGGTGAAATTCACTTATATTCTAGCATCAAATTCATGCATGTAAATTAAGTATGCATCCTTAATCGACATACAAAAATAAGTTATCAATTAAGCAGTTAAGCAAATTAAATCACAACTCAGAAATCACAACTGAAGGTAATCAATTCATATTACAAATATATTCATGGCTTTGAATTAACCTCTAGCCAAAATAAATTTAGTTACACATTATTAAAACAGAAATAAAATATAAGTTTGGAAAGATTTAACCGAAAGAGAGAACAGCTTGCTGCTTTCTTCACTGGCGTCTTCCCTCACTGCGTCACAGTCTCCCCGAGGCTTTTCTTACGCTGTCAGTCTCCCCCTCGGTTTCTGCTTGTTTTTGTTTTTCTCGCTGCCTAAGGCAGCTTTCTCCTGGCACCTGTCTCTCCCGCTGCCAAGGGCAGCTTGTATCCTTTTTAACTTGCTGACCTTCTTCTCTTCTCTTTTCTGTTTGGCAGCCTCGCTGCCTAGTCTTTATTCTTTATTTTTCTTAAGCTGCCACAGGCAGCTTTGCTTTTCTTCGGTCTATTAACTTCACCAACCCTATTCCATTCATCACCAACATACACCACCACACATGCATCTTTCCTATCCATCTTTAAAGAATACGCAGCACCAACAGCATGTAGAAGTTGTGAGCTGGAAAGCAATATAAATTATTGGTGGTGTGACCTTAATCATTTTAGTGAAACATTTGAAAATGGTCAACATATCAGCCAAAAATAATCTCCTACATAAAATAATTTATTATTTAAAACTAATTTGTGCTATTTTTATTTTCTTTGCATAACAGATCCTATAAACACAAAAATAACGTAAATAGCTCAAAAATATAAGGAACTAACTAAGAAAAGACGAGTGAATTCGAAGTAAAAATATATATAAATATGATCCGATCATTACCCAAGCTAATCAGAAGAGGTGGAGAACTTATTCAGTTTAGGATTACAAATGGAATACGGTCTTTCTCTAATCTAATACTCTTAACCACATTGTTTGGTTTGATAGTTTATTTATTCATGTCTACTATCCAATGTGATTCGTGTGCTTATATGATTTCCTTGAATGTGATTTAGAACGACTTTTCTAAATCTCATTCATACTCTGGCCAGAGATTCTAATCATATCATAGAGTATTCTCCCTTAAACGGTTTGAAGGTTAGAGATCCCTTCTTGCGCATTCACTTGCCTCCATAGCTAAGTGGCTTAACCCCAACTATGTCGTGGACACTCCAATGGAATGACGTTTGACATAATCAAAGATCAAGGACTTAACCACAAGACAACGATGATGCCTCAGGTCAAAGGGCTACTTTGCATTATCCCAACCATGAGTTCTCATGTGACATGAATATGAGAACTCTTCGTTGATCGTGTTCAGTGAACTCATTCTCTATTGAGCACCTACGTACTTGACTTGATGTCACACACACCAATGACTCGAGACTAGTCACTCTCCCTGAGAGAAGACACAGTACGTACCGATCTTAACGGACTGTCAATGCCCAATTGACAATCTTATGATCAGGAACATTTAGGATGTGTCTACGAAAGAATGGTCTCATGAATCTAACTTCATTAGATTGCATTCTCCCAATCACATATTCCTTGGACTTTATCGTTTAAGCATATAACATTTATATGAGACGGCTCAAACAATAATCTTTGCCCTTTATATTAAACTAGATTAGTTTAACATGTGAAATGTCTGTAAAGTATCATCACATGATTGGTTTTAGGGCACATTTCCAACAATCTCCCACTTGCACTAGAGCCAATCAGCTTGGTCATCAGTGATGATACCTCTTCTGTAGTCATTTCATAAATGGCTGAATAGTAGGCCTAGGCAATGGATATCTATATGTTATCCATAGAAGCAACCTTGAGAATATCGACGTCACCATTATACATGATTCTCAATCATGTGGTTCAGTCTCTCATATGAGTTCGGACCTTGATGAGACCTTGATTCCCTGGCTTGAGCTATCGCCCCATTAGTGTCATAGTGTCAGTACACTAGATACACTTTCTGGTTGGAACCGAATAGAGAGTTCATAAATGAACTTTCCCATCCAAACAACATTGTTGTAAGCTTCTATATGGCAATATATTTTGCATTCATAATGGAACACACTAAAGTCATTACTTTAGTGTTTCCATCCAAATATCTCTTTAGTCATAATAAAGAGATATCTGTTTATCTCTTCATTCATAATGAAGAAACATCCAATGATTTATTAGATTCATAATCTAATACATTTACGCTTCCATTACATTACTCTAATTCTTCCTCGATCTTTGAGGAATCTATCCTTTAGTATTTCTTAAATACTTAAGGACTCACTTGACAATTGCCATGGTTCTGATCCTGGGCTTGCACTGATATCGTCTTGTACCGTTCTAGGTACAACTCATATCAATGTTTTTCATACAATATGAAATACATAAATCACCTTTATGCGTATGCATAAAGGATTCTATTTACGCATTATTTCTTTGGGAGTCAAAGAGTACGTTCTCTTTGAGAAGAGCAACTTCTTAGTCTCACTAGAGTTGTCCTTCTAATTGAAGTTTATCATCATATGAGAAACTTCCTTGCATCCATTGTCTATTATCAGGGATTGATATAATCCAATTATATCATGAAATATATCATTATAGATTTCCATCCCATGTATATAGACTATGTCTCCCATATACATTCTATCATTATAGAATGCTTAAAGTCATAACTTTAATGAAGAAATATTCTTTTCATTTCCAAAATTATTATATCATATATGCATTCATATATATCACATATATATTTATATATATATATATATACAAATTTAGGAATATGATTAACTCCCACTAATCTTTTGTAAACCAAGTAAACAAAAGATTCATTTACATCTTTATGAGAAATCAAACGATTTGACCTTTCTCTCATAAGACGCTTATAGCTCCCACTAGCTTGCTAAGATCCATGATGGATGGATCTCTACAACTTACATGTCTTGTGATTCATAGTTCTAGACATATATTATCAAGACTATCTTAATAATGGTTTGGAAATCCCATATATTATGTCCAAACATTGAATCACCATTTAGTTGTAGCTAGCAATCTTCGAATTAATTGAAACTAAGACTACGTCAAAAATGGTTCCTTCAAAGTCAACCATTCTCTTTTATTGTAGTCACCTTAAGCTACCAATTAGCTTATGAAGGTTTCATTATTTCGGGTCAAATGGTACTTTACCATTTCCTTGAGTATATATCATATATACACTCAATGTAGTCATAAGGATATTCATTCTTATTTCTTTCGAATTAAGAGGTGTAACTCTATGACATAGTCATAAAGTTCAAACCATTCAACTGAGACGGTTTATAAATCCTTCTCGACTACCTTGGAGCTTTTGGTATAGGAACTAGGTTGTTATATTTGTTGATTACTTTCTTGTCTCTCAAAGAACCCATTCTTTGAGTTCTATCTCTCGTTCATTTGCTCTTAGGCAAATCATATTGTAAGATTACAATGAACAACCCAATAAAACAACATTTGTTAGTTGGTTTATAGAAGCGATATCCAAAAGTTAATTTAAGGATATCCCACAAGATTGTTATCAAACAAATATTGCTTATAAGCACACAACCCCAAATCTTAACATGTTTTAAGATTTGTCTTTCTTTCCAACTACATCTTATGAAGTCATAAAAATCTTGGAAGATCTTCTAATTGACAATCATATTGTCTTAGAAGTATATATCCTATATATGGGTAATAGATAACAACCAACGAACTAAATCTTATTCGAGTTCGTTCTTCTCTTAATGGAGAAATTCATCATCTTATGATGCTATTTTCCTTGATATCTTTCAAGGAAACTCATCTAAAGTGTTACTTTTCCTTGGATCAAATCTAAGGAGGTAAATACTTTAGATGTCTTACTCATCAACTTACATTTCTTGAATTCTTTGAAACATTTTACAAAGTATTCGGACTTGTGTTTATTTAAAATAAACTATAGTCCAACCGAGAGTGATCTTCGGTGAATGTCATCCAACATGAGTAGTATTATGTTGTGGACAAGTGCCACTAACATCAAAGTGAATTAACCTCAACAACTTTGTGATTCTTTCTTCTTTCCAAAAGAATAAAGATTCGAACATTTCGCCTCCATACAATTTTAATAAGAAGGTATTGGATCCGGATCTAACGATCCAAAGCGTCCATCTATGACCAACTCGTAATTTATGTTTTAGAGGTATCACAACTTTAGTTGGGATTAGTCACTACCTTGCAACCTTTTGGGTTTTAAGCATCATTATATTCTAAACAGTTAACACTACCATATCATCTCTACTATAGAGACAATCAATTAGATTACTATAATCCAATCATTGATTAATAAAGAACAATGTTTTGTCAAACAAAACATTCATCCATCTCTACTATAGTGACAGAATTAAATTCCTTAAAATTGGAATGTAAAGACAATCTTTGGTTTTTCCAATTTCTTTGGTAGTTCATATGAGGAAGTAAGTACTATCTGCCTTCGCAGAGATCTATATTTTATTCACGTTCCGAATGTGAAGCACCTTTTCTTCTCTCATATATCTTCTACTTCTTATTAGTCACACTTTTACAACGATTGTAAAACATAGTTACTAATACGGAATCAAGCATTCAAGTAGAAGAACCAACTGTTTTGAACTATTCAAGAACAGTTTACAACACCTTCGAAAGGTGTGTTCTTGACACTTGCAAGACATTTCTTGCAAATACCCCTTCCAATGTCCATCATTTCATAAAGAAAGTTTGTTCCCTTGGAGTTATTTTTATCTTCTTTATTTGACTTCTCCTTTGACTACAATAGTCATGGTCCCTAAACTCCCACTATCTCTCTTGAAACTTATTTCAATTGTGTTATACACATCAAACGATTTTGGAGAGTATGTGTTTATTGTTCACCATATAGTTTACAATAAACTTAGTGAACCATTAGGATAGGGACATAAAGGTGAAGTCCTTGCCTAGTTTCCGTCTCGTTAAGTGGTTTATCACTTCAACACTCAATGATTCAAAATCATCATAAGTCCATGTTGATGGACTATTTTTGTCAACCAACCATTATGTTCTAAACATAATTACAAACTTTCAAGAGTTGTACAAGGCAACTCTTATTTCTTCATACAACAATTTGTAAGTGAAGAATCATGGCACATAAAGTGTCCATGCCTTTGTGCTTTCTTCTAAAGTTCCTTGTTCATGTAACAAAGAAACAAGCACTAATGTTTGCATTGATTAAGGGTTGTTCAAAGCAACTCTTATTTCTTCATACAACAAATTGTAATTGAAGAATTATGACATTAAAAGTGTTGTCCTCTTCATGATAGACTTTTTCTAACATCTTCTTCCAATGATACATTATCAATAGGAAGATTGTGAGGAAGAGACTACTTAGGTACATTTACAAGCCATTAAAGACAATCTATGGTTTTGTAGTACCAAGTCCGGAAACTAAAGCTTTCGGCTTTTATTTGTCAAGGTTTGGATAGCGTTTGCAAATATATTGGTAAACAAATACATAACGAATATAAATTGATTGATTTTAAGCCATTTGATTCGGGTCTTTAAATCAAAATAGCACCACCCACTATTTTTGGCAAATTCCATATCCCTCATTGGAATTCGAGAGTTTTGGATGAAACTCTTAGTAGGGTATGGGAGGCTCACTATTACCAAGCCCACCTCAGAATTATATCATGCTGGCTAGCGTTAATAATAATGAGAGAGTACACTTACTCATTTGCAACAACCTCTTGCAAGTACCCATCTTATTTGGCCTCTAGAAAATGATGCCTCAGAATTATATCATGTTGGCGTCATTGTACTTAGTTAAGTCATTCCCACCATGCCTAGTTCGTGTAGGGGTTCAAGCATAGCCTCAGAATTATATCATGTTGGCTAAACTCGTTGCCTACCTCACTTCATCATGTATGTATACAGAACTCCTCCTGAGTGTAAGCATGCACTTTGTACTCCCCCATTATAGGGTGAAGCCGGTGTACGAGTCACATACGATCGGAGCCTACCACGGTGGAAGGCCACGAAAGAGTGTTCAAAGCACTCTCACGCTTATCAACTTAATAATGGTTTAGTTGAGGGTTTTAGGTTTCATCACATATAAACATACATTTTAATCTCTATTAAAACAATTTTGGTCCTATTACAACTATTGGTCCATATGATTGTTTTTAGTTGTATATAATACTCCCACTATGCTTATAAAACGGTTTTTAAAGCAAGAGTATATGATACTACTAACATAACCTTTGCATTCATTTGATGGACTATATAGTTGCCTTAGGGCCTTAGGATGACTATGAACCTTTGTATAGATTCAACACGAGCCTTGTGTTGAATCTCGGTCTAGGGATGGTGATTGATTTTAGTTACGCGTTTAATCACATTAAGGCGTGTTCTCTTAGGGGCGTTGGACCCAACTACTTCATTTTCATGCATATCAAATAAAGCAAGAAAGAAGTACTTCAAAGTAAAGGTGAGCTTATGCTCATTACAACATTTGCATAAAACAAATTACTTTAAAGTAAAGAAGAGCTTAAGCCCTTTTACAACATTTGATCAAATCAAATTACAACCAAAATCTAATCTACACATTCCCATGGTTCAAACAAATTTGAAACGGCCTTTCACATAGCTCAATTATGTTAGGCTTAGGTTCATAATCACCCTTTAATTAATTAACACTTTAACTAATTAAATTGAATGCAACATTTTCATTTGGTTTTTGTATCCATAAAATTGATTTAAATGGAGCTAAACAAAATGAAAATCCAATTCTCATTTAAAGAGACAAAACAATTTTGTTCTCAATCTAATTTGGGCCATCATGCAATAACCACAACTTATTTGGGCCATAAAGCAATTAACCTCAACATTTGGGCTATATTGCAAAACTTTTGGGGTCACTTTGTAAAGACACAAAAGTCCACTACTTCATGTAATTACACTAGAACCCAAAATTTAATCAATGCAAAAACTTCATTAAAGGAGCAAAACAATTTGTCCTTTAGCGTTTTTGGACCTTAACGTAAAAACGTAAACTTTTGGGCCAAAGTGCAAATACACAAAAGTATCAAAACTTTATGTAATTGCATAAAAGACCCAAAAGTACTCCCATTGAGGGAGGGCCGGTTTTTAGAGAGGGAAAGGGAGTGGAGATAAGTCCACAAAAATTTGGAAATTTTTTCAACAATTTCATAAAGCCTTGCAAGTGGAATTTGTGACATAAATTCATGCAAGTGATGTGTGTGTAAGAGAAGTACTTCTTACACACCTATCACCATTTCCATCACCTTACACAATTTCTATCACGTTAAAACATTTGATAAAGCACAAAACAAAGACTTTATGAAATAAATCAAAACTTTGAATCAAAACACCAAACTTTATGTTCTTGGCAAAAATGTCAAGAACAATGAAGAACACTCATGAAAAACCCAAAAATTTTCCATAAACATTTTTCACCAAAAAACATTCCAAAACCATTTAAACTTTAGGGAAATAACATATAACCAAACTAGGGTACATAGGGGTTCCAAAAGTTACTTGAAAACACTTTTAACAAGTCAAACAAGAACCCAAAAATCCACCCTTAGGATTTGGCCGAAAATCCCCAAAGTCATGGCACCAAATTTTAGCTCCAATATTCATGCTCATATGAACTACATCTACAACATTTGAGATGGCAAATTTTCTAACAAAATTTACATTCAAAGAAACAAGAATAAAGCTTGTAACATATTACAACTTTTAAATCACAAACTATGAACCACAAAACCCAAAAGGATTCACCAACTACTAGACCTAGGCTCTGATACCACTTGAAGGATTATTTTGTGAAAACATGTTCATTTAAGCAACATCTATAAGCATGCAATTAACAATTAAAGGCGGAATCATGCTTGCATGCACTTAAAAACAAAACATTACCCATGAAATTCAAAGCCTAGTAGATTGGTGAACCAAAACTCAACTCAAAACAAAGTGAGTTGAAATTGTACCTTTGTACATTCCTCTTTGCATAAGCAAAGGCTAACCACCCAAAGAGAGGGCCTTCATTCCTTGCATATTAAATCTATGGATTTGGATGGAAGAATAGGTTTCTCCAAGTTCCCAAAATTGAGAACCTCTAAGTCTCTTCACCAAGGTTAGATTGGAGAAGAAATGAGTGACCTTGGAGTAGTGGGATTGCTAGATGCACCCTCCAAGGGGCCGGCCTCTTTAGAGAGAAATGGAGAGACATGTTCTTTCCAATTTTCTCCAAAACAAACCCTAAATGAATTTTGGCTATAAAGTCATATTTATACCTTTATTCATTTGAATGGAAAACTTGTAAATAAGTCCAAGTTCACTACCCTTAACCATATGGCCGGCCTTAGGGTGTTGTTTGGGCTTTTGGGCTTTTGTGAATTAAGTTGTCATACAACTTAAGTCAATGGGCTTGACGTTCGAAGCCCATTGAGCCTTAAGGTCCAAAACTATCCCGATGTCTTTAACGAACTTATTCGTTTGATTAATTAACATATTAATTAATCCTTGCCATAAATAATTAAACCAATTAATTATTCTTACTCATCTCCATTGTTTCTTCAATTTCCACCTTACACGGTGTACGATCCATTAGGTTCCTTTTAGCGAGGCAGTGGGCGATTCAAACTCTTTCAAATCGATTGTGAATTGAAACTTACTTTCAATTCTCCCTTTAGTGATTATACACGTTTAGGGCTTCCACAAACCAAGAGTGACACCTAGCAGCATATCATGGTTACCCAAGCTAATCAGAAAAGGTGAAGAACCTATTCAGTTTGGGATTACAAATGCAATACGGTCTTTCTCTAATACAATACTCTTGACCACATTGTTTGGTTTGATAGTTTATTTATTCATGTCTACTATCCAATGTGATTCGTGTGCTTATATGATTACCTTGAATGTGATTTGGAACGCATTCCTAAATCTCATTCATACTCTGGCCAGAGATTCTAAATCATATCATAGAGTATTCTCCCTCAAACAGTTTGAAGGTTAGAGATCCCTTGTTGCGCATTCACTTGCCTCCATGGCTAAGTGGCTTAACCCCAACGATGCCGTGGACACTCCAATGGAATGACGTTTGACATAATCAAAGATCAAGGACTTAACCACAAGACAACTGTGATGCCTCAGGTCAAAGGACTACTTTGCATTATCCCAACCATGAGTTCTCATGTGACATGAATATGAGAACTCTTCGTTGATCGTGTTCAGTGAACTCATTCTCTATTGAGCACCTACGTACTTGTCTTGATGTCACACACACCAATGAATCGAGACTAGTCACTCTCCCTGAGAGAAGACACAGTACGTACTGATCTTAACGGACTGTTAATGCCCAATTGGCAATCCTATGATCAGGAACGTTTAGGATGTGTCTATGAAAGAATGGTCTCATGAATCTAACTTCATTAGATCGCATTCTCCCAATCACATATGCCTTGGACTTTATCGTTTAAGCATATAACATTTATATGAGACGGCTCAAACAATAATCTTTGCCCTTTATAGTTAAACTAGATTAGTTTAACATGTGAAATGTCCGTAAAGTATCATCATATGATTGGCTTTAGGGCACATTTCCAACATCTTGGTGGTTTGAATGAGAAAAACCGTTGGATGTCTGGGTGACTCCTACGGTTTTTTTCCGCGACTTGATTATGATTCCATAAAGCACGATTTTATACTTGATGTTTATAGATTGTGATTGGTGGTCTGCTTTAATTGAATATCACATACTTGTATCATTGTCACTCACCTGAGCTTCGCAGCTTATCTGAGTGCCTGATTTGCCCAGTGTACCATTCCCATAATGTAGGCATTGATTTTACATGTGACAGGTCTGGGTAGATTATGAGAAAAGTGGTCTGGAATCCTTGCTCTTGCTCATTTCCATGAGGTTATCTTAGAATCCTAGATTCAAGTGAGTGTGAATTACCCACATTTAGCCTTGTGAATTTATTTACCATGTTATTGCTCATAATCCAAGTAGGAAATTATATAGAGTTCCTTGGTTAAGTTGGTAAAATGATATTTTATCGCATTGATTGATTAACGTAAATAAATGTTAAGATCATGCATTTTTGATTCATGAATTGATTAATTGATGGAATTGCGGAATGACTTTGGAAATGGATGTTATTGTTATGATTATTTTAGTTGATCAATGTGGCTTGAGAAGAATATTGTGCTTCGTCATTGGTTCTTTGATAAATTGCATGGTATGCATTGTGATATATTGTTGAGACATAGCGATTTATGTGATGGATGTTTGAGTGTAGTGAAATGACGAACTACGAATGGCTTGATCCCTATTGAGGGTACGTAGGCAGTCTAACGAGGAGTTTAGATGCAGCCATAAAGTATACGAAAAAATTATTACGCAATTGGATCTCTAGTTGTGTTTTGCCCATATCCCGGAGGCGAGGTATGTTAGAGATACGGGTATTTGGTGACGTCATGTGTTGATACTAGACGTATGTCGGGATCGGGATGTGACATATGTGGCTTACGATCAAAAGTTATACTTATATACAAAAAGTAAAATAGTCGATTGTAGACATTGTACTGCATAATATGCCTACTTCATATAATTGCTAATAAAGGAACAATTCCTTTCTTTACTGACATTAAAAGGAACATCAATTCCATATAATGTCCATTGCTTTCATTCTCAAGCACACACCACAGATAAAACTAACGAAGGATCCAACACATCAGTGAACTAATCAATATCATTTTATATTTACTAATTGCTATAACGCAAAAGCACGGAATTGTCTTCAACTTTTTTCTTAATTCTCTATACAACCAATCATAACAAAAGAAGGAAGAGGATGATGCTTACCTCTTTATCGTTGATCACATGCATCTCTTTGATTAGTCTATTATCTGCCTATGCTTCTCAAATTACTGAACGAAGGTATCTTTGACCAGATAATACAACAAAAACACTGAATAAAGATATAAGCAAAATTTGATGAAAACCCACTAATATTCCAAAGCATAACAAAGTTAGAAGCTGTTAACGAAGTCCATTGAGCATCAAAATTCACCAAAATTCATATAAATTTTTATTAAAATCTTAAAACCACAATCCCATGATATTTTAAATTAAAAAAAATTATGGGCAGCAAAACACTATCTGTCACAGCCCGTCCCAAATATATGTTTATCGACGACGTGAATTGATGAAAATACCCTTGGACGTTAGTTGTGTAATATGGTTTAAGTATAGCTTTGGGTTAATATTCTTAAATCCTAATTGTTTGGAACCAATTAGGATTAAGTTATGGTATTTTTTGGTGGTTGACCAATCCTAGGCCACACACACACACACACTCTCTTCTCTCTCCCGTACCCTCTCATCTCTCTCAGACTCTCACTCTCTCCCTCCTTCAAACTCGTACGGACAAACATCCAAAGCCCTTGAAACTTCGTGGATTGAAGCTTTAAAGGTAAGGTTCTTGCTCATTGTAACCTCCTGAGTACATTGATACCCTTGTTTGGACGAGAATGCTTCTAAAACCCGACAAAACCTTAACCCCGATTTTGTGCACTGTTCATACACACGTAAAACCTTGTGTTTCAGGGAATTCTAAGGAAATAGGAAGCTTAAAGAGGTCCTCACGAGTCTAGGGGTACTTCGTTGAAAGGATTTGGACGTCGGATCGAAGCTATCCTAGGTAAGCCGATCTATTGAGCTTTCCCTAGGAAAATGTAGCAGTTTTTAGGTCTTAAAACTGTTATAACATGATTGTAGATGTCCTTAGCTTCATTTTGGTACAAATTTCATGAAAAATGGTTAAGAAACAAGTGAGAAATGGGCAGTTGTAGGTCTGCCCAGAATCCGACGCCGGTGACACAGTTCCGACGTCTGGAGGTTGAAGGTGATGCGCGTGAGGGCGTGTGAGGCCATGCCCTCCCCGGCGCATGAGGGCGCGTAAACCATAGAAATTTTTTTCTAAAAATATCATGATGTTCATGAGGTCGTGTAGGTCACGTTGGTATATTCAAATACCAAAATTGAGCAATGTATGAGAAGTTATTAGCTAGTTTTATCTATGTGCTTTAAAATTAGTGGTTCCGACTTATGTGCAGTATATTGCCGTATAAGTCATTGCAGTGACTTCGGGTAGATTGACTTTTGAACTATGAATTCAGCCGTACAGACCACCTCAGGGGTTCAGGCTAACATATCATATTTCCATGAAATCATTCTTACCTGGATTGTTTACTTTGTTATATTTTGGCATGGCATACATATGAATATAATTATGTGAAACATGAATTGAATTGTTTTTGTGCTGTTTTGAGTCTTTTGAGTTGTCTTAGTGTTTTAGAGTTTAGTTTTGCATTCTTTGAGTCTAGTTTAGTGTTTTAAACTTAGTTTTACGTTTTTACTCAGTTTCAAGTGTTTTAGAAATCCCTCCTAATCCCCGGCCTAGAACGATCCATACTTACATATTTTACTACAATTGACACAAGAGGGTTTAATTTGTGTGCTAAGTTAATTTTCGCATCAAATTTTTGGCGCCGTTGCCGGGGATTAGCAACTTTGCTAATCTCTTGTTATTTCTTTTTGTTTATTTTAGTGTGTTTTTGTTATAGTTTATGACCTTGTTTCGTGTTCTTGGTTTAGGTACTAGTTTATGACTCGGAGTTCTCAACCGATTCGTGAGCATATCTTAGACTTTGACAATGATTTTGAGCGGACTTTGAGATGGAAGAGGAATTAACAAGAATCCAATCCACCTAGCTCTGACCTCGTGCCTGAAGAAGAAGAAGTAGAAGAGCAAGAGGAGGCCACGACAGGGATTTTTGAAGAAGTACAAGACATGGCAGCGGACAATCGAACAATCAAGGAGCTTTCCGCTTCGGGATTGGACAATGCCATGCCCTTATGCATTCAATATCCAAGGGCGGCCCAAGACAAGACCAACGAGTTTGAATTAAAGTCTAGCCTATTACACCATATTCCTAAGTTCCATGGGCTATCCATGGAAGATCCTAATAAACACTTGAAGGAGTTTGAGGTTGTTTGTTCGAGTATGACTCCCCGTGAATGTTGATGGGAGCATTTTGAAGATGAAGGCCTTTCCCTTTTCTCTCTTGGACAAGGCTAAAGATTGGTTGTATGAACTAGATCACGGAACTGTCACATCTTGGGAGAGCATGAAACGGGCGTTCTTGGAGAAGTTTTTTCTGACTTCTCGAGTCATTCTTCTACTAAAAAGGATTAGTGGCATTCAGCAAAACCAAGGTGAATCATTTCCAACTTATTATGAACGTTTTAAAACGCTTGTTGCTTCATGTCCACATCACCAAATGAAGGAGGAGCTTCTTCTTCAATACTTTTAGGAAGGGCTTCTACCAATTGAAAGTCAAATGCTAGATGCCTCAGCGGGATGAGCTTTGGTGGACAAAACACCTATGGCTGCCAAGACACTAACCGCAAACCGTGCATTGAATGCACAACAATATGAAGGCATTGGGCAAAGGGACACCCCACGGCAGCAAGTAAATGAGGTAAGTTCCACATCCGATATTCAATCTCAATTAGCTAATCTTACTTCCATTGTGTCTCAGATGGCCGAAGGAATGAGGATACAAGGACCAATTGTGTGTGGCGTATGTTTTATCCAAGGACACTCCTCTGAAAAGTGCCCTCAATTGATTGAAAATGGTGGATGGGAAAGCGCCAATGCAATTGGATTTCAAGGCCAAAACCAGCCAAGGAACGATCCATACTCTAATACGTATAATCCAAGTTGGAGAGACCATCCAAATTTCAAGTGGAGGGAGCCCCAACAACAAGGAGGCTTTAGGCAACAACCCCCGGGCTTCTATACCAAGCAATATGCACCAACACAAGCCCCACAACAACCTGCCACAAACACTTCGGGTACATCTTTAGATAATGACACACTTCTTAAGTTACTCACTAATTTGTCTCAAGGGCAAGAAAATCAAGCCAAAGCAATGCAAAACCAAGACAAAAGGGTGGACCAAATGGAGAAGCAAATTGGGCAGATTGCGGAGTTTGTAGGACAATTCAGAAAGCAAGGTAAGTTGCCTAGCTCAACCGTTGTCAACCCAAATGGAGGATTCGAATCTGCCAAAGCCATGAGTTTGCGAAATGGAAACCAAGTTGGATATGATCCCCAACCTTCCAAATCACATTCCAAAGAGGTTGAAGAGTTGATAATTGAAAAGGAGAAGCAAAGCATACCCAAGGCAAGGGTAGAACCACCCTCACCGCAGCCACCCAACCAATCCAATTCGGCCAACAAAGGTAAGGAAGTTCCAATTTTGATTAATTCTAACGTTGTTCCTCTAAATGTACCATTTCCTCGTATCTTTGCTCGTATCTTTATTATGCAATTCATGTAGGGAACTTGTGAAGAATGCTTTGGGTTGTTGTATGCAATCATCCAATTCAATGAAATTAGGAAAATCTGAGGGTTAATTAGTGCAATTCACAGTTAATCTGGGGCGTTGAGGATTCATGGGTATTGAAAAGCAACTGGAAATCATTTTGTTTGCAAGTGTGTCAAGGGTGGAGAAGAACCTCCTAGCTAGCCTATCATCCATAGTTTTACCCCAAATTCGTCCAAATTTTGCTTAGTTTACAATCTGTTTGTTTTGTTTTCAAGTTCACCAAAACCAAACCCCCCCCTTTTTATTTTATTGAGTCATATTAGTTAGAACTTGATTTAGTTTGTGTTTTTAAGTGTTTTGAACCAAGTCAAAACCTATTTTCGTTCAAATTTACTCTTAGTGGCAGATTTGAGTCTTTTAGCTTATTTTGTGCTGTTTTGAGTCTTTTGAGTTGTCTTAGTGTTTTAGAGTTTAGTTTTGCATTCTTTGAGTCTAGTTTAGTGTTTTAAACTTAGTTCTACGTTTTTACTCAGTTTCAAGTGTTTTAGCAATCCCTCCTAATCCCCGGCCTAGAACGATCCCTACTTACATTTTTTACTACAATTGACACAAGAGGGTTTAATTTGTGTGCTAAGTTAATTTTCGCATCACTTAAGTATTGACCCCAAGACCAAGCCAGTGAGACAAAAGCGAAGATCTTATGACGCTGAACGGTATGAGGCAATGAAGGCAGAAGTTGAAAAACTCAAAGGCATAGGCTTCGTCCGTGAAGTCTATTATCCAACGTGGGTAGCAAATGTTGTCCTTGTTAAGAAGAATCCGACCAAGGAAAGTCTCCTGCTCCAAAAGGTCTTGTGGAGATTGTGTGTCGATTACACCGACCTAAACAAAGGATGCCCGAAGGATAGCTTTCCTCTTCCTCTTATAGACAGACTTATAGAGTCTACGGTAGGGTGTGAACTCCTGAGCTTCATGGATGCTTACTCAGGATACAACCAAATCCTTATAAACCCTCCGGACCAAGAACACACAGCCTTCACTACTGACAGGGGACTATATTGCTATAAAGTAATGCCCTTCAGCCTAAAGAATGCAGGAGCGACTTATCAGAGACTAGTCAATTCAATGTTCGCCAAACAGATTGGGAAGAGCAAGGAAGTTTACGTTGATGATATGCTATTCAAGAGCAAACATGCTGACCAACACATCACCAACCTATCTGAAACTTTCACCCATTCTGAAGAGGTATCGAATGAGGTTGAACCTCATTAAATGTGCCTTTGGCGTAGGCTCTGGCAAATTCTTAGGCTTCATGGTAAGCCAACGAGGCATTGAGGCTAATCCCGAGAAGATCAAAGCAATCCTCGACATGAAAGAACCGGTAACTTCAAAAGACATCCAGAGCCTTACTGGCAAGGTGGCAGCCTTAACTAGGTTCATCTCTAAGTCCACAGACAGATGTGCTCCTTTTTTCAAAGCACTTAAGGGAAGTAAGAAGTACATTACATGGACTGATGAATGTGTTGAGGCATTCAAGAACCTCAAAGACTACATGAGTAAAGCCCCTTTGCTCTCCAAACCTGAGGTTGGTGACACTCTCATTATCTATTTGTGGGTATCGGCTTCAACAGTAAGTTCCGTTCTTATTCGAAAGGATGGTAATGTTGAATGGCCTGTCTATTACGCTAACAAGGCTTTACAAGATGCGGAGACACGATACTCCTACATTGAGAAATTGGCTTTAGCATTGGTTATGTCTGCTCGAAAACTTCGCCCTTAATTCCAAGCACACTTCATCATCGTACTTACCAATCATCCTCTTCGACAGATACTCTAAGTCCTTACACTTCTGGGCGAATGATCAAATGGGCAATAGTATTGGGTGAGTTTGACATCTCCTACCAACCAAAGCCAGCTGAGAAGGGCCAAGCAGTAGCAGTCTTTATCGCCGACTTCACATATCATGTTGACATTGTTTCTACGCCTAAAGAAGTGGTTTCATTACCCTCGGAAGCTCAGAAAATAAAACCAACAGCCCCAGCATGGAGTCTATATGTTGATGGCTCGTCCAACCAACAGGGTTGTGGAGCAGGACTAGTCCTTACGACCCTTGACAAAGTGGCGATGGAGTATGCTCTTCATTTCAAATTCAAGGCGTCGAACAATGAGGCTGAATATGAAGCCCTCATAGCGGGCTTACGTTTGGCCAAACACATTGGGGTTAAACAAATTGATATCTTCAGTGACTCTCAATTGGTGGTTAACCAGGTCACCAACAACTTTGACGCTAAGGATAGCTCCATGGCAGCATATCTGGCACAAACACAATTGTTGTTGAAGCACTTCCACTACCAGATCACCCAAATTCCTCGAGCGGCAAACAGTCATGCAGATGCTTTGGCTCGCCTCGCCTCAGTGATGGAAGACAAGATTGGGAGAAAAATTCAGGTTGAATTGTTGGCAACACCAAGCACCATGGCTGCGGAAGTGTGCAACTTACAACAGGGGGATAGTTGGATTACCCTGATTTATACATTCCTTGCTCATAGCACCCTTCCAAATGACAAAGTCCAAGCTAAGCATATTCGATACAAGGCTACCTGTTACTTGATCATTAATGACCAACTCTACAAACGGGGTTTTAACCTACCATACCTAAGATGCCTTACGCCTGCAGAGGCGGAAACTGTCATTCGGGAAATACATGAAGGAGTTTGCGGAGATCGTGCTGGATCTTGATCTCTAGCACACAAAGCTTTTCGCCAAGGATATTACTGGCTAACACTCCACCAAGATGCCATCAGAATATCTCGCTTATGTGATAAGTGTCAACGCTACGTAACTATTCCTCACTCTCATCCCGAGCCGCTCACTCCTAAAATTAGCCCTTGGCCCTTCGCCCAATACCTGCAGGGAAGGGCAAGGTTCGCTATGCAATCGTTGCAGTTGACTACTTCACAAAGTGGGCCGAAGTAGAACCCTTGGCAACCATTACTGAGGCAAAAATAAAAGACTTTGTATGGAAGAACATCCTTTGCAGATTCGGCATTCCCAATGCGATAGTCACTGACAACGGGCGACAGTTCGATAACAATAAGCTTAGGATGTTCTGCTCTAAGTTCAACATCAACTTATGTTTTGCCTCCCCAGCTCATCCCCAATCTAACGGACAAGTTGAAGCCATCAACAAAATAATCAAGCAAACTTTGAAAACTAGCTTGGATAAGGCTAAAGGTTGTTGGCCAGAATTTGTATCCCAAGTTCTTTGGTCATACCGTACTTTGTATCGGACATCAACAGGAGAAACCCCATTCTCACTTGCCTTTAGTATAAAGGCAGTTGTCCTAGTTGAGCTTGAGCAAGCAACGTTCTAAGTCCAAAACTACGTGCAAAGCGAAAATGACAAACAACTTACCCTCAACTTAGATCTAGTCGGGGAACACAGAAACCAGGCTCACTTGAGGAATGTCGCCTACAAGCAACGCATCTCCAACTACTATGACTCAAGGGTCAAACCTCGTTCTTTCAAAGTAAGGGACTGGGTATTGAAGAAAAGATTACTCTGCGACAGAGTCCCAAGTGAAGGAACACTTAGTCCAAACTGGGATAGACCGTTTGAAGTTGTTGGCATCAGTCGCCCTGGCTCCTACAAGCTTAGAAGCTCTAATGGTAAGACCCTTGGCCATCCATGGAATGCTGATCACTTGAAGTATTATTACAAGTAAACTCACATTGTACAAGTGTTAAGCTTCAGCCGTTCGGCATCCTATGTAACGAAGACTATTTGGCAAGAATTCAATAAAGAGGTGATTTAGACAACTCGGTCCTAATCCTCTTACATTCCTAACAATGAAACACTCGGGTTTAAAGCTTCAACATGAATGCTTCCAACATGAATCAAAGTCTAAGTATATGTCAACAAGACTATACAAATAAACGAACAGCTTCACAGTATATTCGTTCAATCATACATTCCAACACATTCATACAAAAGCCAACTGTGCTTTGAAATGGTTCAACATACTTTGTGTCATTCGACACTTGTTACAATGTGCCTAGACACCTTGCCCTTATTCTCACCAACCCGGTGATGAAATGTGAAGAAGGAACTCATCTTCATGCCACCAACCAGGTGATGAAATGTACAACCCGTACTCTCCTTCATGCCACCAACCAGGTGATGAAATGTACAACCCGTACTCTAATATCATTTGGCAACTTGCCACTCATGCCACCAACCAGGTGAAGAAGTAACTCATCTTCATGTCACCAACCAAGTGATGAAATGTACAACCTGTACTCTCCTTCATGCCACCAACCAGGTGATTGATGCGATGAAAGTTAAGCACTCAAATTAAACCCTCTTGTTGTCAAATTGTAGTATAAATGCAGGTAGGGATCGTTCTAAACCGGGGATTAGGAGGGCTTGCTAAAACTTCTAAACTGACTTAAAAACATATAAACAAAGTTAAAAACACTAAACTAGACTCAAAGAACTTAAAACAAACTCTAAAGACGCAAAACAACTTAAAAACACTCAAAATTGCCTAAAACCACTTACTAGGCAGATTTGACTCTAACACAACTTTGGATGAATTTAGTATTTTGGTTTGAATCAAAACACTCAAAAACACTAACGAAATAGAAATTTAACACTTTGAAACAACAAAGTAAAAGGGGGATTTTGGTTTTGACGAATTCGAAACAAACAAACAACTTATAAAATTAGACAGATTGTAAAGCGAATTTAAGAAATGAGATGATGGATGGATTAGTTATAGGTCCGTTCTTCACACATGACACACTTGTACATGAATCGATTTCCAATTGCTTTTCAATAAACTATGATGCTCAACACCCCATATTAACCGTGATGCACAAATTAACCCTCAGATTTTCCTTTACTCATTGAGTTGGATGAATGCATGCAACAACCCAAATCATTCTTTAAAAGTCCCCTATATGAATGCATAATAGAGATACAATCAGAGATCATTACGTGCAATGAAAATCATAAGTGTTGACGAGGCAATTATAACTATGAATGCATGATACATTTGCCAAGAATTCAATTAACACGATTGTGATAAACAACCTTCACTACTCATTAATATAAACTTGTAACGATTAGGTGAAACTCATTTATATTCTAGCATCTAATTCATGCATGAAAACTAAGTATGCATCCTTAATAAACATACAAGAATCAGTTATGAATAAAATAGATAATTGAATTGCAATCACAACTTATCAAATCACAATTGGAAGAAATCAATTCATATCTCAAGCATGTTCATGGCTTCAAACTTCCCCCTAACTAAATAGGGGTTTAGCCACTCATAATTGCAACAAAATTAGAAAATAACAAAGTAGACATTGAAAGCAAGAACGAAGTACACCTAAAACGCTCAAAAGTTCCAAGCTTGAAACGCCAAGGACTTTTGTTTTCACCACCTTGTTGTAGCACAAGTGTCTAGGATGTGTATGGATATATGGATGGAATGGATTTGCACGGCTAAGAGATGAAAGTGTATGGATTGGTGAGATGTAGTATGGCTAGATGAATGGATGGAGGTCACGGCAAGGAAATTGTGTTTGTGAATGAAGTTGTGAGATGTGAAATGTAGTGTCTTTGGATGATGGCCCCCAAATTATGGTGAAGGGTGGATGTATTTATAGGCTAGGGAGAGGAGTGTATGGAGTTGTAATGAGTGGATGTAATGGGTGTAGTGGGTGAGTATTGTGGTAATGAGTGGATGTAATGGGTGTAGTGGGTGGATGTTATGAGTGTAGTGGGTGAGTGTTGTGGCAATGAGTGGATGTAATGGGTGTAGTGGGTGGATGTTTGGTAATGAGTAGTGTTTGGTAATGAGTGGATGTAATGGGTGTAATGGGTGGATGTTTGGTAATGAGTGGATGTAATGGGTGTAGTGGATGGATATTTGGAGTTGTAGGTCAACACACTTGCACACACATATGCTGATTTCTAGCCTTCAAATCTTCAAAAACGTCCATCCTCCTGTCTCCATGCTTGCACTATCCAATCTTGGCTCAAAAATGCTCTAAAATGCTCCAAAATGCACTTTCTTGCTAACTTTGTTATTATGACCTACAAATACACGAAAATAGCTTAAAATACATAATTAACTAAGAAATAATAACACAATTGCACAAGAACAAGCTAACTAAGTCGCATAAATATGTTTCTATCAATTATGAAATGTACAACCCGTACTCTAATATCATTTGCCAACTTGCCATTCATGCCCCCAACCAAGGGAAGAAGGAACTCACCTTCGTACCACCAACCAAGTGATGAAAGCAACTCACCATTCATTCCACCTACCAGAAGAGGAGTGGTACAACTTGTACATGCGAACTCCTAGCATTCACAAATAATCAAAAACCCTCAAGCTTGACAACTCAACTAGGGGAGCACTTATGCCCAACAAGAGTTATAGTCACCAACAAAGTCTTATTGCAAGCCAACAACAACTTCAGTGCATGGCATACAAAGATCAAGCTATTTAGCCCTCTTGCATCTGCTTCAAACATTTCCCCTCTGTAACAATGCAAACACTACAACTCGTAGAAAGCTTCACACACTCTTAATCAAGATAGTGTGAAGCAAAACAAATTTATGGTGCCAACAAGAGCTTCATCAATGGAGGGCAACCACAATTCTCAAAAGCTTCACACACTCTTGATCAAGACAGTGTGAAGCAAAACCAATTTATGGTCCCAACAAGAGCGTCATCAAAGGAGTTCAACCATAATTCTCAAAAGCTTCACACACTCTTGATCAAGACAGTATGAAGCAAAACCAATTTATGGTGCCAACAAGAGCTTCATCAATAGAGGGCAACCACAATTCTCAAAAGCTTCACACACTCTTGATTAAGACAGTGTGAAGCAAAACCAATTTATGGTGCCAACAAGAACTTCATCAATGGAGGGCAACCACAATTCTCAAAAGCTTCACACACTCTTAATCAAGACAGTGTGAAGCAAAACCAATTTATGGTGCCAACAAAAGCTTCATCAAAGGAGTTCAACCACAATTCTCAAAAGCTTCACACACTCTTGATTAAGACAGTGTGAAACAAAACCAATTTATGGTGCCAACAAGAGCTTCATCAATGGAAGGCAACCACAATTCTCAAAAGCTTCACAAACTCTTGATCAAGACAATGTGAAGCAAAACCAATTTATGGTGCCAACAAAAGCTTCATCAAAGGAGTTCAACCACAATTATCAAAAGCTTCACACACTCTTGATTAAGACAGTGTGAAGCAAAACCAATTTATGGTGCCAACAAAAGCTTCATCAATAAGGGCAACTACAATTCTCAAACCTTCAGACCTTCAAAGCAAATTCAATTTATATGGTTCATCCAAACCTTCGACTACTACAAGGTGTGGCTTGCATCACAATCTCTTGCTCAACAGTGTGGAAGCAAAATTTGTATATGTTGTTTCTCCCACAAAGCTTCATCAATGGAGGACAACTACAAATTCTCAAAAGCTTCACATTATCTTGATCAAGATAGTGTGAAGCAAAATCAATTCATGGTACCCAACAAAAGCTTCAACTCCAAAGCTTCACCAACAAAAGCTTCATCAGTGGAGGACAACAACAAATTCTCAAAAGCATCACACTATCTTGATCAAGATAGTGTGAAGCAAAATCAATTCATGGTACCCAACAAAAGCTTCACCAACAAAAGCTTCAACTCCAAAGCTTCACCTACAAAGCTTTAACTCCAAAGCTTCACCAACAAAAGCTTCATCAATGGAGGACAACAACAAATGCTCAAAAGCTTCACACTATCTTGATCAAGATGGTGTGAAGCAAAATTAATTCATGGTACCCAACAAAAGCTTCAACTCCAAAGCTTCAACTCCAAAGCTTCACCTACAAAGCTTCAACTCCAAAGCTTCACCAACAAAAGCTTCACAACTACAAATTCTCAAAAGCTTCACACTATCTTGATCAAGATAGTGTGAAGCAAAGTCAATTCATGGTACCCAACAAAAGCTTCAACTCCAAAGCTTCACCTACAAAGCTTCAACTTTAAAGCTTCACCTACAAAAGCTTCAACACAAAAGCTTCACCCACAAAAGCTTCAACACAAAAGCTTCACCTACAAAAGCTTGACCCACAAAAGCTTGACCTACAAAAGTTTGACCCACAAAAGTTTCACCCATAAAAGCTTCACCTACAAAAGCTTCACCCACAAAAGCTTCACCCACAAAAGCTTGATCTACAAAAGCTTCACCCACAAAAGCTTCACCTACAAAAGTTTCACCCACAAAAGCTTCACCTATAAAAGCTTGACCCACAAAAGCTTGACCCACAAAAGCTTCACCTACAAAGTTTCAACACAAAAGCTTCACCTACAAAAGCTTCACACTATCTTGATCAAGATAGTGTGAAGCAAAATCAATTCATGGTGCCCAACAAAGCTTCAACCCCAAAGCTTCACCTACAAAGCTTCAACACCAAAGCTTCATCTACAAAGCTTTATTATATATATATATATATATATTCGGAATTTCGAAAATTCAAAAATTCAAAAATTTGGAAATTCGAAAAGAAAAAAAAATCGAAAAAAAAATGAAAAAAAAAATAAAAAAATAGTCTAGGTCTCCTCTTCTTTGGGCCTAACAACTTTCATAACAAATATATATGAAGAAGGAGTTTTGGGCTACCACTTAAAAAGGAAATGCCTCATTCGTCAACTCCCTCGACCAGAGACTTGGGGGACTCCTACCATATGCTACTGCACCTTGATACTCGGAAGTCTCACGACCACTCAATGACTTGGATTTTTCAAGTCTCTAAACGATAAGTTTTCCTCACTCGGGAAATTAAGGGAGCACTACCTCAGCCTACATGCTTCACTCACAAAGCTTCAACATACAAGCTTCAACAAAATGAAAAATTCAAAGAACTTAGTGAAGAAGGCCTTGGTGAAGAAGGCCTTGGTGTATTTAACACAATACGTTGAAATGAAGCAAAGCTTGTTTATTGATATCTCTGAAAGGTGATCATTCGGAGCCTCAGTATTGGGCAGAACCCCAAAAGGAGGAGGCATCGAAGGTTGATCATTCGAAACTTCATTACGTGGTATAACCCCAAAAGACAAAGGCAATAAATGCCTTTGGAACAAACCCACAAACCTCTGATGATTAAGCAAAATCTGACCATCAGATTCCTGCAGCTGGTCAAGCTTCCTCTTCATGTTTGTAGCATAGTCATGTGCGAGTCTGTGCAACTGTTTATTCTCATGCTTGAGCCCTCTGATCTCCTGTTTGAAACTTATCATTTCAGCCGCCAATGATTCAACTTGGCGGGTTCGAGCAAATAGGCGTTGGGCCATATTAGACATAGAACCTGCACACTGAACACTGAGAGCCAGAGAATCCTTAATAGTCAACTCATCAGACCGTTTGGAAAGTAGTCTGTTATCTTTAGGAGTGAGAAGGTTCCTGGCCACCACCGCAGCGGTCATATCATTCTTCATCACAGAGTCCCCAACGGTAAGAGGACCAGTAGGGGATAAGAAGGATGGGCGCCATATGTTGTCTTGAGAAGGCATGGTTGCCTCTTCACCAAAGTTCAAGTCAAAACGACGGTCGGATGGGCCAAACATTCTCAGAAATGATGAAGGAGAAATGAGGTGCAATAAATCTCTGAAGTAAGGGGAAAATTCCTACAAGCAATAACTCTCTGAATGTACTCCTTGCACACAATTGGTGCTCTTATAAAAGAAAGGGTAATAAGGCTGTTTATTAAAAAATCGAAGAGGCACCACTCTCCGGATTCCGAAGAGGCACCACTTTCTAGATTTCAAAGAGACACCACTTTCCACACGCAACATCAGTTCCTCGGATACCACAGATAACTTTGCCAAACATCTCTGACAAAGTTTAGACACATATATTTTGAAGGTCCAGCTACCCTACTATTACCCACAAGGGTAATGGAATAGCACCACTGCTTGATAACTAGAAAGTCTCAATGTGTGTCAACCTCCGTGCTCCGTGGCAAGGTAGACTGGCAAAAATGCCCAACCTTTACTCACATTCGAGAAAACACTCCCAACAAGATTGCTTGCTCAAAACTCGAAGAGGAACCACTCTCTGAATCTTGAGAGCCAGACTCCCAACAGGATTACTTTCTCAAAAATCGAAGAGACACTGTTCTCCGAATCTCAAGAGTCAGACTCCCAACATGATTGCTTTCTCAAAAATCAAAGAGGCACCGTTCTCTGAATCTCGAGAGCCAGATCCCCGACAAGATTGCTTGTTCGAAAACCGAAGAGGCACCGCTCTCCGAACTTCGAGAGCCATATTTCCTTGGATAAAGCTTGTTTGCAATCTTCACACGCAACATCAGCTTTCCAGATACCACAGATCAATTTTTCAAAGCGCTCTGACAAAGTTAAAACATGTGAAGCTTGCAGCTCCCACTACATTGCTATGACCAAGAAGGGTAAAGGAATAGCATTATAACTTGCTCAAAAATCGAAGAGGCAACGCCCTCCTAATCTCGAAAGCCAGACTTCCAACAGGATTACTTTCTCAAAAATCGAAGAGGCACCGCTCTCCGAATCTCAAGAGCTAGACTCCCAACAGGATTGCTTTCTCAAAAATCGAAGAGGCACCATTCTCCGAATCTCGAGAGCCAGATCCCCGACAGGATTGTTTGTTCGAAAACCGAAGAGGCATCGCTCTCCAAACTTCGAGAGCCAGATTTCCTTGGATAAAGCTTGTTTGCAATCTTCACACGTAACATCAGCTTTCCAGATACCACATACCACTTTTTCAAAGTGCTCTGACAAAGTTAAAACACGTGAAACTTGCAGCTCCCACTACATTGCTACGACGATGAAGGGTAAAGGAATAGCATTACTACTTGTTGTTAAGGAAAATCCTATATATGTCGACCTCCATCCTCCACGGACAGGCAGACCTGCAAAAATGCTTAACCCTTCCTCATATCTGAGAAGACACTCCCAACGAAGCCTCTCGAAATACTCAGCTTTCTTCCCCCCCCCAATAATACTTATGCAAACCAGCCACACCAGAGCAAAAGTATCTCATATCATAAGGGTCAAAAGCAAGAGTATCCCATATCAGGCTTTTTCCCTGTCTTTTCTTTTGCCCTTGTTCTTACCTGCAAGACAAGGTGAAAGAGAGCAATCAGTCAGCACTTGGAATCAAGCTTCCAGTCAGGAACTGACTGCCTGGAACCCCTTGCCTGATTACTTACCTGGCATTGCTCTTGAGTACTCATCTTCAACATCTCATGCTTCCAGAAAAGATACCACATCTGCCTGAGGAACAGATAGGGCAAGTGAGAAGGATACAAGGAAGCATATGGAGACAAGCGCAACAGAACACGTGCCGATTCATCTATTACTTCATCAACAGCAAAAGTATCCCATATCATCAAGGTCGAACGCACTCTTGATTTGATGGACTTGTTTTGACCCTCAAATTCTTAAGTCAGCCTTATACTCTGGAGGAAACCAAAAAACCCTCGTGCCCAGTTCAAGAATAAGCCTGTAGAAAGTTACTTCTTCAAAAGCAAAAGTATCCCATATCATCTCTTCTCCATTTGCTTCTCCTTATCCTTGTTGATGTTTACGACACAAGGAGAAGAAGAACAATCAACCGGAAGCCGAAGTCGAACCTCCGATCCAGGTTGCTTGCTTGGAAGTCTGATTGCTTACATTGTCTGTTACCTCTTTCGGCAAATCTCCTAGCTCAGCGACTTGGGGGACTCTTACTATAGGGTTTTGTATCGTATTTGACCAAACCCAAAACTACAAGTAAGCTTCAAGTGAAATTGATACATTACCTTGTGCATCTTCATCGATTAAAGATACCACCCCTGGATGGAAGAAAAGTACTTCCAGAGAAGATGCCACATCTACGTATGAGACAGATAAGGCAAGTGAAAATGATACCACACTTCGGTACTTAGAAGTTTCGTGATTACTCAATGGCTTAGATCTTGCAAGTCCCCAACCGAGGAGCTTCCCTCATTTGGGAACTTAGGGGAGCATTGTTTGTACCTATTTGGGCCCAAAATAACAGTTTGGGCCGAGTGTAGGGTCATTCTCGGCCCTGAAGGCCTTGTGACAAGAATACCATGGATCGTTCAGTACGTGGGCCTCCAAACCTAGGTCGGCTAGGTCATGACGCCAGAGGTCGAGTCCTAGTGCAATAAGGAGTCTCGGCAGGACCCGGAAGTGAATCCGGTTCAGTCAAGGACTAGGTTCACAGTCCTAGTGAAGGTAGGACTGGTCGAGTTGACGCTGATCAAGGAATGAAAACCTAGTCCGAGTAGGTTTTTAACTCGACCTTGGGGAGAGCCTTTGCTATAAATAGAAGAGGTTGCACATCATTCAAAGCCCCTGCAAATCAATACAAAATTGCCCTGCGCAAATTCTCACAACTTGTGATTTTTCTTTTTCCCTTTTCGCTGACACATCTTCCGTTGACATCAACAGCATTGTGGAAGCAACCGGTGATATCTTAAGTCGGCATAGATAGCTCTGTCACCGTATAATCAATCGGTCTCGCAGTACCTTCCGTTGGCATCAACAGCACTGCGGCGAGAACGGTTGATTACCTATCCAAGTCTCGGTCGAGAAGGGTTTCTAAATCCTTATTGGTTGAGGTCATCTCATCAGCCTTCTCGGCGAAGTGAGGTGTTACAGTTATTACATTCGGCACATTGAAAGCCGAGTTTGATATTGAACTTCGTAAGAATAGTAACCTTGTCTTCAGGTTCGAGAGCCTAAGAGGCCGAGACGTGTTCCTTTCTCGGTCGCAATCGCAAGACGCAGAAGTCAGTAGCGCGACCCAAAGCAACATCAATAAATTTACTCCTCGGCCGAGCTCGGCCGACGAGTTGGCACGCCCCGCATTCACCGAAGGACGTAGTTAGCTCATTAATTACTTGGCCTGCGCGCCATGTAGGCTTTGTAGTTTTTAGGGTCAACATTTTGGCACGCCCGGTGGGACCCAGTGCTAAACTACGAAGTTCATGCCAATTGAAACACGATCGGTAAAAAAGAAAACAGCTATGGGAAAGTCGACAGCCGATTTGCCGAGTCAGAGCATAGGACAGAGTGTGCCACAGGCGCAGAATCCCCTTAGCACTACGACACCTGAGTCCACGAGCGCGACTCACCGAGAGAGAGAAGTTAATCTCGGCGGTCAACTCCGTGGTTTAGAAATCCCTAACAGAAACACAGGCGTTCTCAATGAAGGGATAGTAGAAGAGTGTGACGAGGATGGTGGTGAAGGATCTGACCCACCAACGAGGTCGTTTCTCCGAAAGCGACTAGACGAGCAGTCTCGGTCAGTCGAGCAGACGTTCAGTCGAGGCATTGACAAGCTGCACGATGCAATACTCAGTTCCAATGATCGACAAACCCGGCTACTCGAAATGCTGGTTAGTAAAGTTGGCGGCAGCAGGCCTTTCGATCTTCTCCAACAATGTCCACCAGGAAACAACCCGGTACCGATTGTACTGGCCGAGCCTATTCCTGCTCCGCTCAAACCAATTAACTTGGAAAAAGGAGGAGGGTCGAATAGTAGGTCAGACGGGACCGACCAGAGGATCGAAGCAACACCTGTTGATATGACCGAAGTTCAGCGGATGATCGACTCGGCCATGAAGAAAGGGTCGAAGTTTCCCAAGTTTATTCATCCGTACCCAGCTTACGTGGAAACGTTTGGATACCCGAAGGGTTTCAAGATCCCAGATTTTAGTCTATTTACCGGTGAATCGTCCCTGTCCTCGTTGGAACACGTGGCTCGTTTCACCGCGCAATGCGAAGATGTTAATAGTGATTTCCATAAGTTACGGCTGTTCAACTTTTCATTGACCGGCTCGGCATTTGCCTGGTACATCAATATCCCTCCTAATTCTGTCCAAAACTGGGAGGAGTTGGTCAAGAAATTCCACGAGCAGTTTTATCGGCCTGGGAGGAGTTGGCTCAGGCATCTGATGAGTCGCCAATGGATTATCTTACCAGGTTCAAATCAGTTAGGAATTGGTGCCGAGTGCCTTTACCCGAAGTCGAATTTGTCAGGCTTGCTTTGAACGGCCTCGACGTCGAATACAAAAAGAAATTCTTGGGGGCAAATTTTCGGGATATGTACGAATTAGCCCAACATGTCGAGTAGTATGATTATTTGCTCCGCGAGGAAAAGACTTCGAAGACTCCAACTCGGGGAACGGTTTACAAGAATCCCACTGTCAATTATGCATCAACCGAGGATGAATGCGTTAGTGTGGATGCAGCTGAGATAGTGATAGATAAGCCATACGTCTGCAAGGCATTGACTCAGATTGATTCTAGAGAAGCCAAAAGTCGCTCGGTCACTGAAGGAACATTGAAACCGTAAAAGGTTTATACTTTTGATATTACCAAGGCTGACGCCATTTTTGACCAACTGTTATCAGCAAGAATCATCAAGCTTCGGCCTGGTCATAACATTCCTAAGGCCGAAGAGCTTAAAGGAAAGGTGTATTGCAAATACCACAATTTGAGCAAACATACGACAAACAATTGCGTTGTATTTCGCGATAACGTCCAAAGCTGGATTGATAATGGCAAACTGAAGTTTCCCGAGAAGAGGATGAGTGTTGATACTGATCCGTTCCCCACGGCAACAGTAAATATGGTCGACGCGTACCTACCTAAGGACAAAGGGAAAGGCAAGGCCGAAGTGGTTGAGACGCAACGCCCGCGGAATCAGAATTTTCGACCACGGTTCATGGCCGATTTTCGGTCAAACAAACCACTTACGACTTTAACGGGGCCCGCTATTGTCAAACCTATGATGGATTATAGCACCGATGAAGACAGTGGGACGGCGGTTTTGTGCAGGAAATGTAGAACGAAGGTCGACAGTGAACCAGAGGAGAAGCCCGCTTCGCAGCCTGTGGCCGCAACTCGGCAAAAGGTGGCCAATGAAGGCCAACATCACGGGGTTTTTGGGAGGCTCGGTCCTAAAATACGGATGGAAGAGACACCCCCGGTCAGGCGGCGCCTCGATTTTGATGCTTCATTCTATGACGATGATTACTATAAGTGTAATTCTAGCAGTTCAGAATCATCGCGGAGCCAGAAGACCTTCAAACCTCCCGAGCCTAGAGATCAGCGTTGGTATACATATCATTCTTCGAAGGGCGTTTACACCGCGTTGTCCAAATCTCATAAACGCCGGCATCAACGGATAGATTGCATGGCTCGCCGGCGAGTAGCCCAAGAGACTTCGGCCCCTAAGTGGCGGCCGAAGGACATAGTTGCCACTGATGATGAGCGACCACCTCCAGCAATTATGACAGAGTTGGCTCAGGGGAAACGGCTGGTCGATCAAGATGTCAAGACCACGTTTGAAGAGGCTGATAAACGGATCAAACTTCTCATTCGACCAGGGGAGATGAAGGCACGCCTTGAGCATTTCAGGCAAGAGGCCGAGAGCAAATTATCCCCGCCGGCTATACAAGAACCTTTGGTCAAAATTTGACAGAATTTGCATCCCCCGTTCCTTGGGGAGTCTTTGGAGTATATGCGAGAATTTCATAAGAAACATTCGGCCAACGATCTGTATGGTTTGCCGAAGGCATGCCAGGACACCATTGATCTGGTCTTGACTTGTCCGGATGCGGAGTGGATCATCCAGAAGACTTCGGATCCAGGATTGAAAGTAAGGTTCCAGCACATACGAGAAGCTCGTGTCCTTGGATTTGAAGTCGACCCGTACACCGATATCGATGCAGCCGACCTTCCTTTCTCGCTGGAGGACCTTCAGTATTTACGATATCACTTTGAAGTATTTTCGGCGGTTTCTCTCTTCGGCCTTACGGCCGATGAAATCGCACGCACTGCCCGTCTGGATGCTTATCTCGACACTAGGGATGCTCGGCTACACTACCAGGAGCAGGTTCAAGTCCTAACACCAAATACATTGTCAATCTCTGAAGCGGTCACGTAGAACCAAGACGTCGCCGAAGCAGCTCCGCCGAGTGACGTCATTGAAGAGGGGACAGAAGAGTCTCGTTGTCCGACTCTGACGACAACTGAGTCCGTAGTCGCCGACCAACCGAACGAGGAGGGTCTTGACCAGATGGGCCCATCAGTCCTGGATAATATGGAAATTAGTATGGTTCATGTGTTACCTGCCGATTTTCAATCAAGCACGGCTCAACCAAATTTCCTCGATGGAGATGTGGTTGCCGAGGAACCCGGCCATGTTGATTTTGTGTCTATTGCTGAAGGCGAGTCAACAACAAAAGATGAAAGTCTAAAGGCCGCTTTGGCCAAATTGTTCCCTCATTCATCGTCGGCCAAGCTTCACCATTTAAAGCCATTGTATGTGACGGCCCACATCGAGGGATATCCAGTTTCTAAAGTTTTTGTCGATTGTGGAGCTACCGTTAACATCATGCCTCTGAACATCATGAAGGCCTTATGCCGTTCGAATGACGAGCTTATTCCGTCAGGGATCACGATGAGTAGTTTCATCGGCGACAAATCCCAAACCAAAGGTGTACTTCCGTTAACTGTGAATATTGCCGGCCGCACCCACATGACCGCCTTTTTCGTGGTTGATTCCATAACCGAGTATAATGCACTGCTCGGCCGAGATTGGATTCATCAAACCAGCTGTATTCCTTCCTCGTTGTACCAAGTGCTTGTCTTTTGGGACGGCAAATCGGTCACTGTTCATCCGGCCGATAGCCAGCCCTTCGAAGCTAACATGATTCAAGCACGGTATTATGATGATCACGTCGGCTACATCACTTTGCAAGGCTTTAATGAAGAGGGACGGCCGACTCGGATTTCGGTTCAGAAAGCTATCGAGGTTGGCGCCGAGACTGTCCAGCAGGATTCGGCGAGACTCGGATCAGCCAACTTCCTCCCCGAAGCTGATGTTTGACACCGATCGGGAAGCACGCAGGGCCGCGATTTCATCTACTATGGAACGATTGCTGGCCCATTGGTATACGATATCTAAACAACCAAATTGGGGGGTCAACCTCGTCGAGTTCCTTGCCGAGGGAGATAATGGGCCTGTATTACCTTTTGATAAAATTCGAGCCGCCCCGGCCGAGCTCGAAGATCATCGGCCCCTAGTCAAGGACCCCTTGGAAGAGATTAATATTGGGACGGCCGATGACCCACGGCTTTTGTTTATCAGTGTTTTACTTTCCCAACAAATGAAAGGCGAGTTTCGTACCTTGCTTACGGAGTTCAAAGATTGTTTTGCTTGGAGTTATCATGAAATGCCCGGCTTAGATCGTGCTCTGGTCGAGCATGAATTACGTATTAAGCCCGGATTTAAACCTTTCCGTCAGCCACCTCGTCGATTCTCGACCGAAGTACAACTCAGTATCAAGGACGAATTAGTTCGGCTTTTGAAAGCCGGATTCATTCGGACAGCTCGATATGTCGAATGGTTGGCGAATATCGTTCCTGTATTAAAGAAAAATGGCGCACTGCGCATCTGCACTGATTTTCAAAATCTGAATCTGGCAACTCCCAAAGATGAGTATACAATGCCGATTTCAAATCTGTTAATCGATGCCGCGGTAAATCATGCGATCTTATCCTTTATGGATGGACATGCCAGGTACAACCAAATATTTATTGCCGAAGCCGATGTGCACAAAACTGCTTTCCGTTGCCCGGGGGCACTCGGCACTTACGAATGGGTTGTCATGCCATTCGGCCTCAAGAATGCTGGCGCCACGTACCAACGGGCGATGAACACCATCTTCCATGATTTAATTGGCACCATTGTCAAAGTTTACATCGACGATGTTGTCGTCAAATCTAAACTCCGACGGATACATCTGGACGATCTCCGACAGGCTTTCCTCCGCATGCGTCAGCACAACCTCAAGATGAACCTTGCCAAGTGTGCCTTCGGTGTGTCAGCCGGGAATTTTCTTGGTTTCCTCGTACATCATCGTGGGATTGAAGTCAATGAGAATAAGGCACATGCAATAATCAGTGCTCCACCACCGACTACGAAGAAACAGCTGCAGTCCTTACTCGGCAAGATAAATTTTCTCCGTCGATTTATAGCTAACTCAGCAGGAAAAATGAAAGCGTTTTCCACGCTTTTGAAACTTAAGGACTCGGATACATTTGCGTGGACGACCGAGCATCAGGCGGCCTTCACACTAATCAAAGTCTCCCTCACAACGCCGCCTGTTCTTGTTCCACCTCGGCGCGGTAAACCCCTCAAACTATATATTTCGGCGGCTGAAGAGTCCATCGGCTGCCTCCTTGCCCAAGATAATGATACCGGGCGAGAGCAGGCTATTTTTTACCTCAGTCGAAATCTTAATCCACCAGAGATCAATTATTCCACCGTGGAGAAGCTCTGTCTTGCCGTGTTCTTCCCCGCCTCCAAACTCCGGCATTACATGCTTCCGTCGGTCACACAAGTCATTGCCCAGACCGACGTCATCCGGTACATGCTTACCTGGCTGATCGTAAAAGGGAGAATTGGGAAGTGGACGATGGCGTTGTCCGAGTTTAGCCTACATTACGTGCCTCAGAAAGCTGTCAAAGGCCAAGCGTTGGCGATTTCCTGGCTCACCATCCTTCCCCCTATGGTTTTGGGGACACCGATGTCGAAATCGGCATGGTTGAAGCACGCGACAACTATTGGACGATGTATTTTGACGGGTCCAGTACTTCATCCTCGGCCGGCGTTGGAGTTGTCATTCAATCTCCTAATCATGATCGTTGGTATTTTTCGCTTAAGTTGGATTTTGACTGCACCAATAATCAGGCCGAATATGAAGCCTTAATCATCGGCCTTGGCCTCCTTCATGACTTGCGGGCCACCCGTGCCCTCGTCCTCGGTGACTCTGAACTTGTGATCAACCAACTTAATGGATCTTTCCGCTGCATGAGTTGTACCCTGGCACCCTACCACATGGTTGCCAGCTATTTGGCCGAGTCCTTTGACGGCATTACGTTCGAGCATGTTTCCCGGATCCATAATACCGACGCAGATGAGTTGGCTCAAATTGCCTCTGGCGCACAACTCCTGGGGGGCAAGCTAGGACGAGAAATACCGGTGTTACGACAATTATACCCGGCCTTGGTCAACCAGCAAATCCTCCGGCGCGACGATGTAATACGCACTCGAGTCATGTCTTTACCTTCGTTGTTAGACCGACAAGATACTATAGAGGTTTGCACCGTCGAGGCAACACCAGATGATTGGAGAATACCCATTATGCAGTACCTTGACAATCCCAATGGAAAACATAGTCGCAAGACACGAGTTCACGCCACGAACTATGTCACGTACCAAAACGAGTTATATCGAAAAGGGGATGATGGATTACTACTGCTATGCCTCGGCCCTCAAGAGGGTGCTTGGGCGATCTCGGAAGTTCATGAAGGGGTTTGCGGAGCTCATCAATCCGGACGGAAAATGCGATGGTTACTTCGACGGCACGGTTATTTTTGGCCAAGGATACTAAAGGATTGTATCGAGTTTGCACGAGGATGCGTACAGTGCCAAATCCACGGGCCGATACAAAGGGTCTCGGCCGAATCGTTACATTCGGTCATTAAACCATGGTCGTTTAGAGGATGGGCCATGGACGTAATCGGCAAAATCACGCCGACTTCTAGAGCTGCTAAGCATGCATGGATAATAGTCGCAACTGATTACTTTACTAAGTGGGTCGAAGCAAAATCATACGCCGAGTTAACATCTAAAGAGGTTTGCGACTTCGTGGAGGAACACATTGTGACCTGGTTCGGTGTACCAGAAACGATCATAACCGACAATGGAACAATCTTCACAGCCGAAAGGTTTAAAGAATACACGGCAAATTTGAAAATTCGGTTGGAACAATCCACACCGTATTATCCACAGGCGAATGGGCAGGCCGAGGCAAGTAATAAAGTGTTGATCGGCATCCTCGAAAAAATAATAAAAGAAAGGCCTGGCATGTGGCATTTGAAGTTGAACGAGGCATTATGGGCATACCGAACGTCGCCCCGGTCGGCGACTGCGACAACCCTGTACGCATTAACCTACGGACACGATGCAGTGATACCAGTCGAGTTGAGCATAAACTCGTTGCGATTAATTGAACAAAGTAGTTTGTTTAACGCCGAATATAATCAGTCCATGAGACAGGAAATAGAAGATTTGGAAGAAGCGCGACTTGACGCTTATAACTTATTGGTGGCACAAAAACAGATTGCCGAGCGAGCTTATAATCAAAAGGTGCCACAGAAAACATTCGGCGAGGGTGAATTAGTGTGGTAAACGGTGTTGCCCGTAGGACTAAAAGATCCTAAGTTCGGCAAGTGGTCGCCGAATTGGGAAGGGCCGTTCATTGTGCATAAAGTATACGGAAAAGGGGCGTATCATCTTAAAGACCGAACCGGTGTAGTTCACAGATTACCGATCAATGGGAAGTTTTTGAAGAAATACTATCCGGTCACATGGGAAATGCGAGAATAAGCAAAATTATTTCATTAAGATTGATGAGCATGTACAAGCTAAGTTAGTCAGGTTAAAACTAAGTACATTCAAGGGGAAGAAGGTAGGAGAGTGCTGAGCAGGGCCTTTAACTCCAACCACCGCACGTCGGCCATGATCATTTCAGCTTGCCGATTCTTCTTATCCAGCTTCAACCGCTCGACCCGCTTTGTTGTAGCCGCGTACTCAGTGAGGCAATCCTTTCCACCCGACTCAAAGTCTTTAGCAAGCTCGGAAGCAATGGCCGACCGACGTTTTGCCAGTTCGGCCATCTGATGGTCGAGCTCGGCTAGTACTTCTCCTTTTGCCCTAAGATCATTGATTTTCGGGCGGAGAGTGTCTTGAACGGCCGTGGCAGCCTGTAGATCCTGTTCGGCCTTTAGAGCGGTCTGGAAGACACTAAATGTCTCCCGAACCTGCTCCAAGGCAGACGACGCCCGAACGATGGCCTCTCCATTTAGGCGACCGTCGGCCCCAAGATCGTTCAGACATACGCCAAGCCGATCAAGACCATTGCGCTCTAGCACTTGCGACGCGGAGAGCGACAGAACTTCTCGCAGTTGGGTTAAGGCGTTTGGATCGGCAGCTTCAGTCGGAGTGGCCGAAGGACCGGACTCTGCAGTTGTGCTGGAGAGGAGGGCTTTGAATTCGACCTCCCACGAAGCCTGCACGTATAAACAAGGTTAGGCTTAAAGGAAGTCATGACAAGAATAGCAAGAAGGTTTCGTTTTTTAACCTGCCGTGAGGAGACCTCGGCCATGTCCCCAGGATCGTTGCTCGAACCTAAAGAACTCAATGGCCGAGCCCAGTGTCTCAGATTGCTTCTCAATTCACGCGGCCGATGGAGGTTATCTACGTTTGATGGCCACTGAGGCGGCCAAGAAATATAGATAACGTCCTTCGGCGCGTAGAATTGGCGGTGAAAAGAATGTAAGGGCACCTGACATTTAGTATTGTCCTCGTTTAGAATTCTAAAGTAGAAAAGCAATCAAGGAAATACGTAAGAAGATACTTACGAAGGCCGAAGTAGCCTCTTGCGGAGGAATGTGGAAGCCCTGGTCTTGAGGATGAACGGGCGATTCCGCCGTTGCCTCGGGTTCCTCGACCGGTCGTTTGCCACGGTCGGCTGTGGAAGGGCCGACCAGGACAGCCACTTCGGAGGCAGGAACACCCTGTTCCTGAGAGGGAGCAAGGGGTTCAGCCACCACCATTGGTTCCTCGACCGGACGCTTGCCGCGATCAGCCGTGGAAGGGCCGGCTTGAATCGTCGTCTTAGACACTAGAGGAGGTTGGCGGCGAAGATGAGGATGGTGTGCCAGCGGGACTTTGTCGCTCCCCTCACTCTCTTCTAGAACGAAGACCGAGGGCTTTGGATTTTTTGGGGAGGTTCCCTCGGTCGTAGAGACCGCCTGTTGTGGGACAGGTGCCTTCTCGACGGAGGAAGGTACGACTGGTGCGCCGGCCACAGAGACAGGTCGCGCCTGGGTTGTCTTTGTGACCGAAGCCGGCTGTTTCTCGACCAAGGGTTGGCCGGCGGCTGGAGAAGGGGAAGCACTGGGAGTCGTCGTCCCTGTAGTGTGACTAGGGATGACGTGGATCTCCCGTGTACCTTTCTTCGCCAGTTTTTTGACCCGCTTGGCAGGCGGGGAAGGCTCGACAGCCGGCTCGGCCCCTTGGCGAGGCCGTTTGATCAGCACGGCCCGACCAGCGGGGTTGTCCTTTCTGGCCACGACCGATTTTTTCTCGGCCATGGCAGCGGCAACTGCCTCCATTTTTCTCAAGGGCCGACTACCTAAGAAGATAAAGACAATTCAGTAAGGCAAATCAATATGCAAGGTTGAAGGAAAAGAGGAAAATTGAACAGGTACCTTGAGTATAGGGGGCCGAGGCCTTCTTAGGTCGGTCACCGAAGAGTCTGCTCAGCACATCTTCGACCGGCGCACCAAAGAACTCCTGGGTGTAATTTTCCCACCACTCACCGAAGGTGTCGGTGCAATGGGATTCTGGGGTGGCCGGTCGAAGGCGGAATTTTTGGCAGTACTCTTGGAACTCCCTCGCGGCAGTTTTACATTCCTTTTCCGAGGAACGAGGTTCACGTCCACGGCTTAGGACTGTTCGGGAGGTGAGAAGGGGGACGGGGCAGCCCTGAAGATAGCCGAGTTGTCGGGCAAGGAAGTTCGGATGATATACTTCCCAACCCGACCGTTTTCCATCGCAGCCGAGAGGGAGGTCGCGAGCAAGCACAAACGACCCCCAGGTCTGGCGAAGATCGGCGTCTTCCTCCGCGCCCCATGTAGAGGTAGGCAGCCTGATGGAGGAATGATAGTCTCGACGACGACATATCAGGAACTCGTCGTTGGAGAAGTCGTCGAGAGCGAAGAGGTACCGAAATACCTCTTCGGCTTGATGAGGAGGTGTTGGTCGGGAAGCCAGCTGAGGTCCAAGAGCCTCCGTTGGTGAGAAGTCAACTATGGCCGGCCGAAGGGAGGCGAAGTATACTTGCAACCAGAGTTGGAAGACCCAGAGGGGACCATTCTGGTGTGGGTCGACCTTGTGGAGGGTCGCCTCGGCCAGGCAACAGAAAAGTTGGGCGAGAATGTTGGAACTCAGTGCCAGGACGTGACCACTAGCCAGGGCTTCGGCTACCGGCATGTTCTCGACCAAGCACTTGTTTGACTTGGTACAACAAATGTATTTGTTGTACCAATAGAAGAGGAAGGCTTCATGCTCTCCCTCTCGCAGGTCCTCTTCTCCTCGGTCGGCGAAGTGAAGATAGAGTGTGTTGTAATTACAGAAGTTCTTGTGGAGCTTTTGAATGTCTTCCTTCGACGGGATGTGACCGTCACGGTTCAGGGTCTCGAAGGCTCGACAGTCGAAAAACGTCTTCAGATCGATGTTCGACGGGTGTCCAGAGAGGGTCGCATCGACAGGGATCCCGGTTGCCGAAGTCCCCAGAATGACGGTGATATCCAGGATGGTGGGACCAATGGGACCAAGAGGAAGAACCATTGTGTTGGTGGCCGAGCACCAGAAGCACAGAGCGGCTAGGACAAGCTCCTTGTCGAAGATGATTTCCATGGACGAGAGGAGGATGGCGTCGTAGATACCGAGGGCCTTCCATTGCTCACCGAAGAGTCGTTCCATTCGAACAACCCAAGCTGCCCAGGTTGTGGTCGTCGAGGGCCAGGAGCCTTGGGGTTTCGCTGCATCCCATCGCGACCAGTCAAACCCTTGGAGCAAGGGTGTTAGGCAGTGCTCCTGGAGAAGGCCGGTGATGGTCGGTGGGATTGCAGCCTTGAAGAGAGGACCCAGGATTCGGTGCTGAGTGCTCATGTCATTTTCAAAACGTATAGTCTTGATCGAGCTTCGATCAAGAATCTTCTGATGCTGGTCACACTCCCTGGAAAGCTTGGAGATGAAGGACGCCATTGTAAGAATGAGGCACGGCGTAAAAGGATTTTCTGGGTTAGGGATTTGGACACGAAGACTTAAAAAAAATCACAAGCTGGAGAATAAGAGCAAGAGTTTTTCAGAAAGTTTTGAGAGCGTAAAGTACGAATGAGAGAGTTTCAGTATTTATAGGCTTTTGGCAGGAAGGGTAATCGTTTGAAATTCAAAACAAAGGGGCAAAATCGACCGAAGGAAACGTTGATCATGATGAACATTTGGGAAATGCAGTTGAGAAGACCGAAGGTTTCAGATGTTGGGGGCGCACGATTGCGCGTGACGGCGAAATTAATGGCGGAAGACGTTTCGACGCCTGCACGATGACAAGAGGGCTCGCGAACTGAGAAAGTGGCTCGCGGTTTGAGATAGTGGTCATAATGCCGACGGTTCAGGCAGCCGCACGCCTTGGACGTAATCATTGGGGTTGGCCGTATTAAAGGATGCCACGTGGCGATTTTGGTTAGCAGGATCAAGATCGTGCAATCATGTTCAATAAATGCGCCTTGGAACTCGGGCATTAGGGTTCTGAATGGTAGATTCGCTTCTTCAAGGACGAAACTCGACCAAAGAATTCAGGCCGAGGACCTCAGAAGCGAGGGGCAATGTTTGGGCCCAAAATAACAGTTTGGGCCGAGTGTAGGGTCATTCTCGGCCCTGAAGGCCTTGCGACAAGAATACCATGGATCGTTCAGTACGTGGGCCTCCAAACCTAGGTCGGCTAGGTCATGACGCCAGAGGTCGAGTCCTAGTGCAATAAGGAGTCTCGGCAGGACCCGGAAGTGAATCCGGCTCAGTCAAGGACTAGGTTCACAGTCCTAGTGAAGGTAGGACTGGTCGAGTTGACGTTGATCAAGGAATGAAAACCTAGTCCGAGTAGGTTTTTAACTCGACCTTGGGGAGAGCCTTTGCTATAAATAGAAGAGGTTGCACATCATTCAAAGCCCCTGCAAATCAATACAAAATTGTCCTGCGCAAATTCTCACAACTTGTGATTTTTCTTTTTCCTTTTTCGCTGACATATCTTCCGTTGGCATCAACAGCACTGTGGAAGCAACCGGTGATATCTTAAGTCGGCATAAATAGCTCTGTCACCGTATAATCAATCGGTCTCGCAGTACCTTCCGTTGGCATCAACAGCACTGCGGCGAGAACGGTTGATTACCTATCCAAGTCTCGGTCGAGAAGGGTTTCTAAATCCTTATTGGTCGAGGTCATCTCATCAACCTTCTCGGCGAAGTGAGGTGTTACAGTTATTACATTCGGCACATTGAAAGCCGAGTTTGATATTGAACTTCGTAAGAATAGTAACCTTGTCTTCAGGTTCGAGAGCCCAAGAGGCCGAGACGTGTTCCTTTCTCGGCCGCAATCGCAAGACGCAGAAGTCAGTAGCGCGACCCAAAGCAACATCAATAAATTTACTCCTCGGCCGAGCTCGGCCGACGAGTTGGCACGCCCCGCATTCACCGAAGGACGTAGTTAGCTTATTAATTACTTGGCCTGCGCGCCACGTAGGCTTTGTAGTTTTTAGGGTCAACAGTACCATACTTGACCAATCCTGAAACTACTAAATACCGGTCAACGTTATATCGTCAAGGACCCAGAAGAGTTTCCCTCCAACCAGAAGGCTAATCACAGCGCGACATGTGTCGACATCAGAAGCCAATCATAGCGCGACACGTGTCAACATCAGAAGCCAATCACAACACGACACGTGTCAATGTCAAAATGAAACTAGAAACTCTCTTCTATAAATAGAGATCATTCTCTCACAATATTTCCTAATGTCATTTGTACTAAATCATTCACTAGTACTCACTAAAGGAGAGCTTGAACCTATGTACTTGTGTAAACCCTTCACAATTAATGAGAACTCCTCTACTCCGTGGACGTAGCCAATCTGGGTGAACCACGTACATCTTGTATTTGCTTCCCTGTCTCTATCCATTTACATACTTACCCACGCTAGTGACCGAAGCAATCTAGCGAAGGTCACAAACTTAACACTTTCTGTTGTACCAAAGTCCTCACTGATTTTGTGCATCAACAACGTGTATACTTGCATTTTCTATTTTTACGATAATGTGTATATCTGCACTGCTACCTGCAATATCAAATCATAGATACAATTGTTTAAAAGCATTAAACAAAAGTGTGGTATTCAGATATATTTTATAAATATATAATAAGGTAGTTAACAGTTACTTTGCAGATAATTCTTCAATTCATGAACAACTTGCGCATCTTTGACAAATGAAACAGCTGCAGAAGGCAACTTGATTGTCCACTCCAAATTTAATATCTTCCCAATATTTCTATGCAATAAATAAGTTTAGGCAACTATATCGATTAGGGAAACATATCATAAAGAAATAAAAGAAAACATCTTTAATAGAATTTAAAGGATTTAATCGACAATTTAGGAGTCCAACCAGTGATAGAAGGCGATGATGCACTTTTCCTCACTTTTTTCATATTGTGTTTGTATAGATTCCTCCAACAAAGATAATGCAGGAAAGACAGTGGCCCCAACAATATCCATATGCGAAATTTTATTTTCATTTCATACGAGAGTGATACCTTAGTTCTCTCTAGTGGTAAGGTTAAACCGTTAAAGTCAAACACCATTCAAAGTGCGTACAAAATAAAAAATATACCTGTAAGTCTGTGCATAACAAACATAAAAAAAAAAATATGAAAGAATGATGATAGTCACAAAACCAGTAAAGTTATTCTTCTTCCTTCTTAATTTGCCTCTTTTTCCTTCTCTCAATTTTCTCTCTTCTTAATTTGTAGGCATCAATTGTATCAAGAGTATTATGTTTTTAAGGACAAAAGACTAATAAGTTGATTGTTTATAAATAATTATCACAAAGATAAGAGTTCTGGAAGCCCTTGACGGTGAAAGTTTGACAATTACCTGGTGCATTATCTTTTACAATCTAGCAGCTGATACATGAGATAACATGATATTATGATGAGCTGCCATGTACGACTTGGTTGAGGAGTTACCTCTAGAACAGTTGATACCAAATGGAGCTGAACATCGTTGTGGTGGAAGAAATCCAATATCTTAACCTCCAAGTATAAAAACATTGAGCTCATTCATTGTAGTCCAGTGCAAAACTCTATCCCCAAAATTTTTTAGGTGCGCATCTACAGATGCAGTGAAGTATTTTCTGCATTCACAAAAGTGTTCCATCATGATCATCTCAAATCCCATTGTCTGCATGTCCCATTTAAAACTCACCCATAAATGTTAAGAACTAACATAATTTTTCGACTAACTCATCCTCCACACTCATCTTCAAGTGCCTGCGGGAGATTACTATAGTGTAAAGTAACACGTGGTTCGATTCTTGGTCGAAACAAAAAACTTAATTAATTATGAACATAAAGAATTGTAGATCACTACAACTACTAAATTATTAATAATAAGTGATATAGCTACTAAATTATTAATACTAAGTGATATTTTCTTTCTTTAATAATATAAGCAGGGAACTGTCGAAACATAATTTGGATAGACTGTTACCATGGCTGATCAGTTCATCAATAATATTGTTGTAATATTTTACATCATTTGGATTGACAGGTCTTCTTCCATTTGAGAGAAACAAACCGATTATTGTTTTAAGTGTGAAAGCTACTTGTTTTGTTCAATCTAAGTTAAATTTGGTGATCATTCATGATTAGGATAAGTCTTGACCATGAGATGAAAAATCTATATGCCTTCAAACCAGTATTCACCATTCGTTGAACATCTTCCTACAATGGTATATATGATATATATGATGCGTGCGTATCAAATAGCATCAACATGTTTCTAATTAGTATGATATGGATTTCTACAATACAAAAAAAACTCTTAGTCCCGAATCGTCTCAACAAATAAATGAAAGGATCGATTTCCTCTATTTGCTGATAAAGACTTAGAGCAAACAAAGAGGGAATTAGCATCAACATGTATATTCTAATTTAATTTAATAAATTCCCCTAAAATCCGCAAGAACCCTAATTTATAACCCCAAACAAAGGCAAAAAGGAGAGAGAAAACCCAAATAAAGGGAAATTTGAGGAATTCAACATACTGTAATCAGAGGGAGGACACTTTCCTATGGCTGAATTCGTCGACGACGGTGATGGCTGTCCACCGTCGCTGCCTCTAATAAATTCCCCTAAACATGCTTCATTACCTGTGCATAATTGTTATAAATATTTTCAGTTTAGTCCAGTAAGAAAATAACTATTACATCCTTCTCTCTTCACCTTCTTCATAAAAACAAAAGAATTTTAAGTTAGTTAGAAGATAACTATGGTATGAATAATACATTCAATAGGTACAAGATTTCTTACTTGTACTCAATGAGGGTAACCGACTGGAACAATCAGTTTGCATAAAGATGATAGCTTTAAAAATGAAACTACATCATGAAGCTTCCTACTGACTCTCTTCTTCTGGGTTCTGGGGTCCATAGACCACGCACATCATAGAGCAACACTGGAATATTTGTGTATTTATGTGCAATACTCTCCATAACTTCCACATTTAAAGGAGAGAAACCTCCCGAGTTATCAACAAAGAATTGAAAACCTATCAGAATACATACACTTAAGCTTCTACATTAAATCAAAGTACATGTTGAACCCCAACATTAAGAGGCTTATACAAAATAGGAGCACGAAAAACTCATATGAAACTGAAAATATTGGATACTGTAAACATGAAAATCTTGCGACAAAAGAGACAAGAACATGTGTACAAAATAAATTTGTTTGTATTAATGAATTTGTAGGGTTACAATCTCTTTACAACTTGATCCTCTGATTCGATCTCCGAAATGTGTGGATGTGTAGTGTTGTTGATTCAAGGATCGCAATGACTTGATCTTGGATGAACGATTGCCACAAGGTTTTGGATCTTGGCAATGGAGGAACCGGCACGTGTAGGGGTGCTTGGTGGTTCTTCACGGGATTTGATGAAGAACACGAAGGATTTTCTGAGTCTTATTGAGTCTTATTGAGTGTTTGAGGATTTGAGTGCTTGAGAGCTTCAAAATTTCAAAGCTTCAACGTCTGGGTGTGAAATGATTTCTGGACCCTTTTCTTTGTCTTGGAGCCTCCTATTTATAGACTTTCCAAGCCTTGACTATAGATGCATTTGGCCTTGATTAATTGATGAAAAAACCAGGACTCTTTTGTGGGCCATTCGTGATTTGACTCCATCAATTAACATTTGATTTAATTAAATTAAAATCAAATAATTCCTTTCCACCAAGTGTTGACACGTGTCCTTCTTAATGACTCATCTGATTTTGTTTAGTCATACGCCATGTGTACAATTTATGCGACACGTGGTGCATGCCACGTATGCCTTGGCATGTCAAAACTTTAATGTGTTGGTGAACATTTATTTCACCAAAATTTCAATGTCTACAATTACATCTACTCATGATGTTCAAAAGGCTAAGAAAGATTTATACGAAATCAATATTAGCCTCAGTCTTGAAAAACAATTGTACACACTCATGTAGTGTTGGACAATGAATAGATAATTCTCTTAGTGTTTGAATCTAAATGCAAAAGAGGTCGTACGAGGTGTGAAGTGTAGGAGGTGAGTGGGTGATGAAAAAAACAAAACCAGGAAACGAACAATGCAACACAGTGTCTGAACTAAAATGTAAAAGTGCAAAACCAATAAATGGACACTACATTGTAGTGGTTGAATCCAAATGTAAAAATAATATAAAAAATAGAACTAGCAAGTGAACACTGCATTGCAGTGCTTGAATTCAAATGCAAAAATCAGGAGTCACGTGAAGTTAGGAGGTGTGTGAGAGGAAAAAAAGTACAGAATTAGGAAACGGACACTGCAACACAGAGTCTGAATCCCATAAAACCATAATCGGTAAACAGACACTGCAACATAGTGTTTAAATCCGTATTGACCTATTCCAAAATATAAAAAATATGAGAAATGGGGTGTCATTAAGTGGGTATCAGCAGTAATGATAGATTTTGCATTTTTTGTTTGTCTTAAATGCATTTAAGTATTACAATACATGATTGATCTATTTATAATTAACATAAATATTGTTATATTTTGTTCAATAAAATATGGCTTATTATATTAACACCCCACAAATTGTTGAATAAACCCCATGATGCGATGAAAGTTAAGCACTCAAATTAAACCCTCTTGATGTCAAATTGTAGTAAAAATGCAAGTAGGGATCGTTCTAAACCAGGGATTATAAGGGCTTGCTAAAACCTCTAAACTAACTCAAAAACATAAAAACAAAGTTAAAAACGTTTGAATAGACTCAAAGGACTCAAAACAAATTCTAAAGACGCAAAACAACTTAAAAACACTTAAAATTGCCTAAAAACACTTATTGGGCAGATTTGACTCTAACACAACTTTGGATGAATTTAGTGTTTTGGTTTGAATCAAAACACTTAAAAACACTAACGAAATAGAAATTTAACACTTTGAAACAACAAAGTAAAAGGGGGATTTTGGTTTTGACGAATTTGAAACAAACAAACTGAAGGAAAAAGTTTGTCCTAGCTAAGAACAAGTAAGAACATTTGAATACATATGCAAACTATTAACACTTTAAAGTAGGCATGCATTCAAAAACAATTCATAAAACCCATGACTTTCAAAGCCTAGTATATGGTGAACCAAAAGACTCTTTAACAACATTAAAGACAAGTAAAGATTTAGAGTTTCTTTACCCTTGAAGCTCATCCTTGTTTACACAAGGGATTCACCCAAGTGGAGGGCCTTCAAGTCACCTCCTAGCTCCTTGGATATTGCTTGTGATTTCCTTCTCCTTTTGTGCTCCTTTGGACTTTGTGGATGTAAGGAAAGGATCTCCAAAACACCAAAAGTTTGGTGTCTCTAAGTCTCCACACCAAGGGTTAAGTGTGAAGATGAAATGGATGACTTAGGGAAGAAGAGATTGCTAGATTAATCTCCCTAAGTGGCCGGCCTCTTTGTAGAGAGAAATAGAGAAAATGTTTCACCTCTTTGCCTTAAAGAAAACCCTAATGAGAAAATAGCTATAAAGTTGCTTTTATAACACTTTTCTTTGGTGAGTGGCAAACTTGCAATTAAGCAAACTTTCACCATCTCCTCACCATGGCCGGCCTATATGTTGTGATTGGGCTTATTGCTCATTTTGTTTTAGTTGTCATACAACTTAAACATAATGGGCCTTATGGACCAAAACACTTTTGGGCCCCGAAACCCAAAACCAACTTAAAAGCCCAATACGAACCTTTCGTATAATTAATTAACTAATTAATTAATCTTGACCATTCTTCAATTAAACCATTTAATTGCATATCCATTTCATTTAATTTCTTCACTATCGCCCTTACTCGGTGTACGATCCATTAGGTTCCAATTAGCGAGGTAGTGGGCGATTGTTACTCTTAACGATCGATTGTGAATTGAAACCACATTTCAATTCTCCCTTTATGATTAGTGTTTGCTAGTCATTAGGGCTTCCACAAACCATGAGTGACACCTAGCAGTATGTCATGGTTACCCAAGCTAAGTAGAATTGGTTGGAGAACTTATCCAGTTACAACTACAATGCAATACGGTCCTTCTCTAATACAATACTCTTAATCACATTGTTTAAGTGATAGTTTGTTTCATGTCTACTATCCAATGTGATACTTTTCTATACGATTCCTTTGAATATGAATTGGAACAAGCTTCCTAAGTCATATTCATTTGCTTTGGCCAAAGACTTACGAATCATATCTTAGAGTATTCTCCTTCCACCATGGAAGGTTAGAGATCCCTTGTTGTGCATTCATATGCCTACATGACTAGATAGCTTGACCCCAACAATGCCGTGGACACTCCGATGGAATGACGTTGACATGATCAAAGATCAAGGACCTAACCATTAGACATCTATGATGCCTCAGGTCAAAGGACTACTTTGCATATTGCAACTTTCGAGTTCTTACATGACATGTATGTTCGAACTCTCTTTCGATCGTTGTTCAGTGTACTCGATTACTCTTTCGAGCACCTATGTGTCTATCTTAGTGTCCAACACCAAATGACTTGAGACTAGTCATACTCAAGCTTGAGTCGACATAACACATACTAACCTTAGCGGATTGTCAATACCCAATTGGCAATCCTATGGCTAGGAGCGTTTTAGGAATGAACATAAGAGAATGGTCTCGATAATCTAACTCACTTAGATCACTTGTCTCTTAGATCAAATACATCCCTTGGATTCCCTTATTACTTAAACACATGATACAATAAATAGTGATTAACAATAAGCTTTGCCCTTCATTAAACATATAAAAGTTTAATACATTAAGTATTCCAAAAAGCTATTACATCAAATGAGTGGCTTTGTGGGCATACTTCCAACACAAACAACTTATAAAATTAGACAGATTGTAAAGCGAATTTAAGAAATGAGATGATGGATGGATTAGTTAGAGGTCCGTTCTTCACACATGACACACTTGTACATGAATTGATTTCCAATTGCTTTTCAATAAACTATGATGCTCAACACCCCAGATTAACCGTGATGCACAAATTAACCCTCAGATTTTCCTTTACTCATTGAGTTGGATGAATGCATGCAACAACCCAAATCATTCTCTAAAAGTCCCCTATATGAATGCATAATAGAGATACAATCAGAGATCATTACTTTCAATGAAAATCATAAGTGTTGACGATGCAATTATAACTATGAATGCATGATACATTTGCCAAGAATTCAATTAACGCGATTGTGATAAACAACCTTCACTACTCATGAATATAAACTTGTACGATTAGGTGAAACTCATTTATATTCTAGCATCTAATTCATGCATGAAAACTAATTTATATTCTAGCATCTAATTCATGCATGAAAACTAAGTATGCATCCTTAATAAACATACAAGAATCAATTATGAATAAAATAGATAATTGAATTGCAATCACAACTTATCAAACCACAATTGGAAGAAATCAATTCATATCTCAAGCATGTTCATGGCTTCAAACTTCCCCCTAACTAAATAGGGGTTTAGCCACTCATAATTGCAACAAAATTAGAAAATAACAAAGTAAACATTGAAAGCAAGAACGAAGTACACCTAAAACGCTCCAAAGTTCCAAGCTTGAAACGCCAAAAACCTTTGTTTTCACCACCTTGTTGCAGCACAAGTGTCTAGGATGTGTATGGATATATGGAAAGGTTAAGAATGTATTTAGGATTGGTGAATGTCTCGGCCAAGGGAAGGAAAATATATGGAATTGTGTTTGATTTTTGGTTGGATGAGTGCCATGGCAAGGAATGAAAGTGTAAGTGTATGGAGTTGTGAGATGTGAAATGTAGTGTCTTTGGATGATGGCCCCCAAATTATGGTGAAATGTGGATGTATTTATAGGCTAGGGAGAGGAGTGTATGGAGTTGTAATGAGTGGATGTAATGGGTGTAGTGGGTGAGTGCTGTGGTAATGAGTGGATGTAATGGGTGTAGTGGGTGGATGTTTGGAAATGAGTGGATGTAATGGGTGTAGTGGATGAATGTTTGGTAACGAGTGGATGTAATGGGTGTAGTGGATGAGTGTTTGGTAATGAGTGGATGTAATGGGTGTAGTGGGTGGATGTTTGGTAATGAGTGGATGCAATGGGTGTAGTGGATGAGTGTTTGGTAATGAGTGGATGTAATGGGTGTAGTGGATGGATGTTTGGAGTTGTAGGTCAACACACTTGCACACACACATGCTGATTTCTAGCCTTCAAATCTTCAAAAATGTCCATCCTCATGTCTCCATGCTTGCACTATCCAATCTTGGCTAAAAATTGCTCAAAAATGCTCCAAAATGCACTTTCTTGCCAACTTTGATATTATGACCTACAAACACACGAAAATAGCTTAAAATACATAATTAACTAAGAAATAACAACACAAATGCATAAGAACAAGCTAACTAAGTGGCATAAATATGCTCCTATCACCCCACATACTTAATACACCCCACATTTGCTTTTTCACATTAAAATTATCTTAATACACCCTACATACTTTTCCATAATACCCCCTACACCCCATATTCTCAATATACACCTTATATTTTGTACATACACCCCAAATTTTCTATACACCCCACATTTCTTAAATCTTATAACACTCATTTTTTATTTTTACGGACAGAATCTGTCACATCCCGGCCCTGGTCCACCACTTCCCGGCCCACTCTACGATCGTAGCACGATATTGTCCACTTTGGGCTTACCATTCCCTCACGGTTTTGTTTTTGGGAACTCACGAGAACTTCCCAGTGGGTCACCCATCATGGGATTGCTCTCGCGCGCTACTAACTTAACTTCAGAGTTCCGATGGAACCCGAAGCCAGTGAGCTCCCAAAAGGCCTCGTGCTAGGTAGGGATGAGAATATACATTTAAGGATCACTCCCCTGGGTGATGTGGGATGTTACAATCCACCCCCTTTAGGGACCCGACGACCTCGTCAGCACACCACAACCAAGGTTAGGCTTTGATACCAAACTGACACATCCCGACCCAGAATGTCCACTAGGACTCCGAATCAAGTTGTGCTGGCCGACACCTAGAAGGTGACGAAGCCAAAAAGTGTGATGGTGTGGAAAATTTTGAATAAATTTAAACCTAAGAGTGCCTAAATACCAGAGTGCACTGGGGAGCAGGAATGAACCCACTTCACACGTGATGTTAGAGCATAAGCAAGTACAAAAAAATGATATAAGATTCGTACCCTCGAAATAGATTCTGATACTAAGAATCGTCGCGAGTCTTTAGTGATAATAAAACTCAGCTAATAATACATGGAGGGTGAAGACAAGACAAGGGTGAGTGACCATGTAAGTAAATTACTAATAGAAAACATATAACACATGTAATCCCTTGTTACAACACCTGTATAATTTCCAAGGAAATCATAATGTACCACAACACAACATCTCAACAATAATATCAAATAATCATGCGATTAATATCTCATAATAGTAAGCAAGTCAGAGTCACCTCTAGTGACCTATATGACATATTCATATCCCATCACATATCTCATCAATCATGGCTAGCATATAAGTCGGAGTCACCTCTAGTGACCTATACGACATATTCATATCTCATCAATCATGGCTAGCATATAAGTCGGAGTTTCTTCTAGTGACCAATATGACATATTGATATCTCATCACATATCTCATCGGTTATGGCTAGCATATAATAATCGACGTCACCTCTAGTGACCTATACGACATATTGATATCTCATCACATATCTCATCAGTTATAGCTAGCATATAATAGTCGGAGTCACCTCTAGTGACCTATACAACATATTGATATCTCATAACATATCTCATCAATCATGGCTAACACCGTATACTTACTTGAATTTACGTAAACTTACCTAAACTTACCTGAACTTACCTGAATGTCCTACGTTCACCTTTGCACTTTAGAGCACTCACAGTAACAGAATTATATATATATATATATATATATATATAATGCATCATATACCAATTCATATACGAATTATAAACTTATATGCATGGCATTCAAGGCATAATCTCGTTTAAACAAATTTCTGGAAAAATATCAAGTATATAAATGTATACTGAAAACCAAAAGCTCACACACATTGCTCAATTCCTTAAACAAGGCTATGGTCTCGATTATTTAATCTCATTTCTTATATGGCTGCATCTAACATCTCGTTAGACTGCCTATGTACCCTAAACAGGGACCACGATGAAATCTAACTCAACCATCTCATATTTTATAACTTATATATATGTGTGTGTGTGTGTGTGTGTGTGTGTGTGTGTTTGTGTCATGGCATAAGTTTCTCAGTTTTATTTAAAAGCATTTATAGAATTATCAATCATGAAACATAAGATGAGCAAGGAAAGATCCACTCACCTGGAATCCACGCTACAACTTCCTAGCACGAACATCGAGGCGTCATAAACGATCGGCGCCTGTGACCAATTATCAAATCATATCTCAGAATTCTCGTTGATATAATACATGACTTACATCGCATATAAGTCTATGTAATTTAGTCCAGAAGATCCACAAACCAGATCACTGATCCGTAACTTCCAAGGATCCACATTATGCTTCTAGAACAACATACTAAAGTTTCAGAATGATCCAACGGTCGAATCTCTACCAATTGCCAAAACCAAGTGGCGGTTAGCATTTTATTTTACGAACTTACAAATCCAATTCGAGAAGATCCATATGTCAGATTCCCAATCCGTAAATTCCTATATTCTTCAAATATTATGAATAATAATCTATCAAAGTTTGATGATGATCCAACGGTCGGATCGTCGATTCATATAATTGCCTATTAACATATCTTAGAGAATTTGGGCTCTAACGATCAATCTACGTCATTCACTTCTCAAAATTGAATTCAAGACATCACATATAGTCTAAAAATAGCATTGGCGGCCCTCAGGCCACGCACCGCCGCGGGTGGCGGTCGACTGCCCCTGCTTGCCGGAAAATTCAAGTATTTTTTAAAATTCTCAAAAATTGCAGAATTGAAGATCTCAAAGAGAGGAACAACTTTCATACCTTTGGCCAAGGCCAATTTGGCCTAGAAGGGCTCCAATTTCACCAAAACTGTACGAAACCCTTGATTTTGGGTGTTTTCAATCTGCCTCCAAAACAACTCCGCCGTCCCAACCATTGCTTGGGCTTTGTTCTAGGCCTCAAGAGGAAGCTATAGGTGGTGGCAATTGAAAGAAATTGCTTCAAAAATGGAAGAATTTCGAACACCCATCCACCGCACCATCGGTGCGTTTTTCTCAGTTTCTAACTCCAAACTTCCCAAATTTTGGGATGTAATAGGTAGAGGAAAGGCTAAGGAGTTGATTGGTAGAGGTGGAAGGTTGTAAAACGCCAGAAAATTGGACGGAAATCCGTCGAAATTGGGTGTGTGCACCGCCGAGTCGAAACGGGTCACGGGTTCTCCCAACCTGTTTCTCGTCTTTTCCTCCGCTTCTCACCCTCTCTCCTTTCCTCCTTTCCCTGTTCCGATTGGTCAGTCTCACTCTCTCTCTTCTCCCAATTCGGCCCTTCTCTCCCGGAGCTCTTCCTCTTCTCTGGTTGGGCAGTTATGCCCAATCTCTTCTTCTTCCTTTCTTTCTTCCACCAGCCACGCACACACACACGACGCGTAACCTCCTTTCTTCTTATCCCAGCCATCCATTTATTTCTTCATTAAATCTGGGCCATCCACTTTCATAAAAGAAATTCCAAATTTTACTAAAACAATAATTCCTAAAATGCCCAAACTTCAAACGTTAATAACTTCTTCGATATAGCTCCAAATCACGAACCGTCTGCTCTCATGTGTCCGAAGCGACAAGTACTATGAGGATATGCCAAGAAAACAAATCTTAGGTGGCACGACATAGCAATTAACTTCAAACAAAGCACGTGCCTCAAAGAGCAGTTTCGTAAATTCACGCTTCTATAATTTATAAAATAATAAAATTTGGGACGGGTTGTCACAATCTACCCACCTTAAAGAATTTCGTCCCCGAAATTTAAAATCATTGTTATACCACACTCGAAGATAGGAGTATAAGACATATATACGTAAAGCAGAAATCAAGTTAGAACATTTGTGCAAAAGAGAAAATGACATCCTGACATGGTTAGAACATAATTATCCTCCCTTCCATGCCTCGAAGCTCATACTATCCTCCTTCCTCGATAATGTAGTGGTATAAAATCACATCCCGGCTCGAATAATTCAGTGAGCTGCGCTTCCAGAGTACTATTGACACTTCGCCAACCAAGTTATAAAATACTATGAGATGGTTGAGTTAGATTTCATCGTGATCTATCCATATACGTATTACTATAAATGATTAATGTGAACTACGAATGGCTTGATCCCTGTTTAGGGTATGTAGGCAGTCTAACGAGACGTTAGATGCAGCCATATAAGAAATGAGATTAAACAATTGAGACTATAGCCTTGTTTAAGGAATTGAGCAATGTGTGTGACCTTTTGGTTTTCAGTATATATTTATATACTTGATATTTTTCCAGAAATATGTTTAAACGAGATTATGCCTTGAATGCCATGCATATAAGTTTATAATTCGTATATGAATTGGTATATGATGCATTATATATATATATAATTGTGTTACTGTGAGCGTTCTGAAGTGCAAAGGTGAACGTAGGACATTCAGGTAAGTTCAGGTAAGTTTACGTAAATTCAAGTAAGTATACGGTGTTAGCCATGATTGATGAGATATGTGATGAGATATCAATATGTCGTATACGTCACTAGATGTGACTCCGACTATTATGTGCTAGCCGTAACTGATGAGATATGTGATGAGATATCAATATGTCGTATAGGTCACTAGAGGTGACTCCGACTATTATATGTGTTGGTACCACACATATTGGGCCTCAGACTTTGACACATTGGGCCTCAACATTTGGGCCTTATTACCCAGCCCATAATTATGTAAAAGGAGGAGCCTCTTATTCTATAAAAGGGGACTCCTCCCCCTTCACAAATCAGACTCTGGGATACTCCCAAAACCTACAAGTCTCAAACAACTCAGAGACAATAGTCTATTCCTCAAGGGGACTCCCCTTGAGCTTGTATTCTATACATACAGTTACAAAGAAATACAATCAACATCAGTGTGGACGTAGCCCAAACATTGGGGTGAACCACAATACATCTTTGTGTTCTTGGGCGTTTGCATGATTCACGGTAGGATTTACGTTGTTCCAAGACCTTCCGGTTTTGTGCATCAACATTTGGCGCTGTCTGTGGAAAACGACACGAAAAGCTATGTCGGTTCTTTTTCACTTTTTCATCACACCACCGTGAAACCTCATCACAATGTCCACCGTGAATCTGCAAAACCCATGTCTTCCGCTCTAGCTCCGATCACGGCAACAGCGTTGGAAACATGACAGGAAACAAACAACTGAAAAGAACAAAGAGAAAAAGAAGAAGCTCAGAATCAAAGTTATTAAAAATGTTGATTCTATTTAGGTCTCCCATCACATTTACGCAATGCTGCTCGAAAACCAAATCCTTGCCTTCAACCCTGATCTAGCCATGCAAGCAAGCGTTGTTTTCCCTCCCTTGTTAGCATCCGAGCAAAGTGCTCCGTTATCGCATCAGATGGTAGTATTCACGAAAACCGTTCCCTCAAGCTTCATTCTAACACTCTTCCTCCGAGCTTCTTGGTATCCAAGTCACACCATTCTGAGACTCCAACTTTGTTGTTTCCTCTGGCCAATCAGAGTGTGGCAGCTGTTGTGTTCGGGGATGGGCACGAGTCTCAACTTTACCCGCTGAAAAAGAGAAGATCAGAAGGGGCGATACCTATTGTAGCAAATTACAGGCTCATTGATTCAGTTAGCTTACTCTGGAGTTGGTCTTGGGAATGAGGGCTTTGTTCAGGTCATTGCCACGTATCAGAGCCCCGACAATAATAGATGGTTTCAGGTCTGAAATCTCTCATGTACCGAATCAATGGCCTTTCTGGTACGTTGTCGATGACCTAGCTAAGTACTTTGCTATTTTGGAGGCCGTTGGCAGCGTCAACATATCTCTGGCCATGCGCAATATACAGAGAAGCATGAGAAAGAAGGAGATAAGATCTTTTCTTTTGTTATTTTATTACTTTATTATTATTTATTAACATGATGGCATATATATATATATATATATATATATATATATATAATAAAAGCATCAAAGTGTACCAGATGCCAACCAACTTTTGAAAAATGGTGAAACTTTCATCATGAAGTTTCCCACCATGCCCATTTTTTGAAAAAGCCACAGGAAGACACACCAAAGAGACAAGCTTCCTTACAATTATCTTATTATTATTTAATAGTTTATTATTGTTTTGTGTTGGTAGATGCTTTACAATATGCATGTTAGAGACCACATCATTTCTTTCATGGTTGTCATCACGCTCCACTGCTTGTGCAATAGCAGCAGCTCGAGGAGACCACAGTATTATTTAATAGTTTATTATTTACCTTTAATCATTTTTGACCATCACATGCATTTTGTGGTAATTTATTGTTTATCTGTAATCATTCTTGATCATGATATATGCACTATACAGAATAACTTGTTTACCTAATCTGACATTATTATTATTGGTCATATGCTCACTATTAAAAACATTACAAAGCACATCACATAAAGTTATATATATATACACACTTTAGTGGAGTGATGATTGACGAATGGAGCAGCAGCTCCTCATTGTTTAGGCTCTGCATCTCTCTCTCTTCTCTACCAAAAGAAATAAAACACTTTACTTTTCCTTTTTAGCAGACATCATTATGTTTTCATCATTTATTTAATATGTTATTGATATATGTTATGATGAAAGTAACCTTTATTATTTAAACGTTATGATGAAACCTTCATCATGAAGGGACAAACAACCCACTATCCCACAAGAGCCCCATGAAGAAAAATATTATATATATATATATATATATATATATATATATATATATATATATATTATTCAGCACATAGTGACACATATTTAACCCAAATACATGTGCAATATTTATTCATTACCTAGTGACATATGATTGCCTTTAAACTATGTCACTTATACAACATGTGATTTACCACACGACTGAATAAATTATTTATTTATAGAAGGCACATAATACAATTTTTTGCCTTGACAAACTTTGTCAATTTAATTTATTCATTATACGGTCATACTTATACTGTCATTTATTGTCAGGAATTATTAAGCAACTAGATCCACTGATCAACATTGTTGCTGATTAAAAGAACCTAATATGTGAACCCGACAAGCAGACCCAAATCATGTCGAGAATCAACTCATAATGAGTGCATGTTGACATAAAGTAGATACTTACAATGAGGAATACCACGAGCCGAGCCACCTCTCAGCGAGCATAGCCTCTAGCCGAGCAGCCTCGTAACGAGCATCGCCTCCAGCCGAGCAACCGTCTCGTCGCGAGCATAGCCTCTAGCCGAGCAGCCTCGCAACGAGCATCGCCTCCAGTCGAGCAGTCTCGTAACGTGTGATACCTCTAGCCGAGTATTGCTTTATGTTGAGCATTGCCTTGTGTTGAGTACTGGTTCAAGACATCTAGCCACTTCGGCCCGTATATGGATTGGATTTCAAGTCTCCAGCCAAAAGACTCTCTTGACTGAAGACTTGGGGGACTACTGTTGGTACCACACATATTGGGCCTCAGACTTTGACACATTGGGCTTCAACATTTGGGCCTCATTACCCAACCCATAATTATGTAAAAGGAGGAGCCCCTTATTCTATAAAAGGGGATTGATCCCCCCTCACAAATTAGACTCTGGGATAGTCCCAAAACATACAAGTCTCAAACAACTCAGAGACAACACTCTCTTCCTCAGGGGGGACTCCCCTTGAGCTTGTAATCCATACATACAGTTACAGAGAAATACAATCAACATCAGTGTGGACGTAGCCCAAACATTGGGGTGAACCACGATACATCTTTGTGTTCTTGGGCGTTTACATGATTTACGGTCGAATTTACGTTGTTCCAAGACCTTCCAATTTTGTGCATTAACAATATGCTAGCTGTTTATACCATATTTAGGGCCTCATATTTAGACCTCGTATAAATACTCGGGGGACTTAAATGTAATTATGTGATAAAGGAATGGGCAAATATGTAATAAGTGATGAGTTCTTATTCTATAAAAAGACCCCTTACCCTCATAATTAGGGGAGGCCATTTCTGAGGCCATTTCTTAAGCCTTCTCACCCCTCTCACATCCCCTCTCATATTCAGAGATTCTCACCTTCACAATCATCTCAGAAATACATAATCAGTGTGGACGTAGCGCAAACCTTGGGGTGAACCATGATACATCTTGTGTTATTTACATTACTTGCAGATTCACGGTCGGATTTACGTTGTTCCAAGATCTCCGGTTTTGTGCATCAACATTTGGCGCCACCTGTGGGAATCGACACGAAAAGTTATGTCGGTTCTCTCTCAATTTTTCACCTCCGCCGTGAATCTGCAAAATCACAAAAACCCAGAAACAAAAAAGATTCAAATCTCAAACACTCCTCATAAGCCCACAGGGAAGATAAAGGTCTTTGCTTTTTGGGTTTTGGGTTCGTTGATGCGAATAATATAAGCACACTCAAATTAAACCCTCTTTTTGACAATTGTAGCAAAGTATGTAAGTAGGGATCGTTCTAAACCGGGGATTAGGAGGGCTTGCTAAAACCTCTAAATTGACTCAAAAACAAAAAGAAACAAAGTTAAAAATGTAAACAAAAGATTTTAAAACAAGAAAGTAAAAGGGGGATTTGAGTTTGGTGAAGTTGAAAGTAAAAACGAATAACTTAAAACTTAAATAGATTTTAAACAAATTTGGGTTGAATGGATAATGGAAGGCTAGCTAAGGGGTTCTTCTCCACACATGTCTTGCTTGCATACAAAATGATTTCCAATTGCCCTTCGATAAGTTATGAATACTCAACGCCCCAAATTAACCGTGAATTGCACTAATTAACTCTCAGTTTTTCAACAAGTTATTAGATTGGATGATTGCATACGACAACCCAAAACATTCCCTACAAGTTCCCTACATGAATTGCATAATAGAGATACAAGCAAGAATCATTAAGTTCTATGAAAAACATAAGCATTGACGAGGCACTCGTTACTATGATTTGCATGAAACTTATGCCAAGAATTTACTTAACGTGATTGTGACTAGCAACCTTCACTACTTGTGAATATAAGTTCATAACGATTAGGTGAAACTCCCTTATATTCTAGCGTCAAATTCATGCATGAAAATTAAGCGTGCACTCTCAACCAACATACACAAATTAGTTTTTATACGAACGGATAAGTAAATTGAATTCACAATTCAAGAAACGCAATTGGAAGTAATCAAATCATATAGCAAGCATAAACATGGTTTTGAATCCCCCCCTAGCCAAGGGGGGTTTAGTTCCTCATTATTACAAAACAAAGATAAACAAATTTAACCATTGAAAAACAAAGGGAAGAAAGCACCTAAACGTTCCAACGATCCATGTTGGATAGCAAGCGCGTCCAAGGACTTTTCTCATTCTCCTTGCCGCCACAACAAGGTTGGAATGATGTTGAAGGGTTGGTTATTTGGAGGGATGGATGGGAAGGGGTTTAGATATGTAGGAGAGGCAAGGAAAGGCTTGGAGAATGGTTAATTTCTGGATGAATTGAATGAGGTTGCTGCCATGGTATTTATAGGAAGAGGATGGACATGTTTAATGCAAAAATCTGGTGGAATGAAGTAGGTAAGGCATGGCAAGGTGGAGAATTGTTGGTGAGGGTAGGTTTTGAGTCATCCACTCACATGTCATGGTGAGTTAAGCATTGCATCATCCACTCAAATGTCATGGTGAGTTAAGCATTACATCATCCACTCAAATGTCATAGTGAGATAGGCATTGCATCATCACTAAAAAATCTGGTGGAAGTAAAACAAAGGGAAGGCCACGGCATTGATGAATTTTATGGGGTATGCATGGTTTTGAGTGAAGTTTTGGTCAATCCTTCTAGAAATTTATCCCTTCTTGCAACTTGTATTTGTTTCACCAGATTTTTAGCATGTTCCTAGCCTCTTTTTTTCTTCAAATTCGTCCATCCATCTTGCTCATATCATAAGTAATCCATTCCAAGCTCAAAACTGCTCCAAAATGCACCAAAATGCACTTTCTTGCTACCTTAACCCTTTGGACCTACAAACACACGAAAATGGCTTAAATTACTAAAATAACTAAGAACTAATAACGTAAATGCAAGAAAACTAGTTAACTAAGTCGCATAAATATGCGTCTATCATTCGTATTCAGGAAACCAGAGAATCAAATCTCTCTCTCCTCAGCTCTCGGTCCTCCTAATGCACCAGTAGCTTATCATGTTTCGCGGTGCGGCGTCGTCTGATTCATCTTGGGAACGGATGTTGACAGCGAAAGAAGAACTTTGCAGTCCCTCAGCCATGACACTGAAATATAGGAGAAGAAGATATGGGAGCATTGCTTTCGAACCTGACGGAGGGGACGAATGGGTCGGGTCATGGACCAGGTCTTGGCAACATACCCGAGAGCTGTGTGGCCTGCGTGTTCACGTACCTGACTCCTCCTGAGATTTGCAATCTTGTGAGGCTCAACAGAGCATTTCGCGGTGCGGCGTCGTCTGAATCGGCTTGGGAATCCAAACTGCCCCCAAATTGAAGGAAATTTTATTAAAAACATGTTCATTTAAGCAACATCTATTAGCATGCAATTAACAATTAAAAGGCGGAATCATGCTTGTATGCACTCAAAAACAAAACATTACCCATGAAATTCAAAGCCTAGTAGATTGGTGAACCAAGACTCAACTCAAATAAAAGTGAGTTGAGAAATTATACCTTTGTAGATTCCTCTTTGCATAAGCAAAGGCTAATCACCCAAAGAGAGGGCCTTCATTCCTTGCTTCTTAGATCCATGGATTTGGATGGATGAAATGGTTCTCCAAGTTCCCAAAATTGAGAACCTCTAAGTCTCTTCACCAAGGTTAGATTGGAGAAGAAATGAGTGACCTTGGAGTAGTAGGATTGCTAGCTACACCCTCCAAGGAGGCCGGCCTCTTTAGAGAGAAAGGGAGAGACACGTTCTCTCCAATTTTCTCCAAAAGAAACCCTAAATGAATTTTGGCTATAAAGTCATATTTATACCTTAATTCATTGGAGTGGCAAACTTGTAAATAAGTCCAAAACCCACTCCATCTCTAAATGGCCGGCCATAGGGATTCATTGGGCTATTTGGGCCTTTGTGAATCATTATTCATTAAGTTGTCATACAACTTAAGTCAATGGACTTGACGTTCGAAGCCCATTGGGCCTTAAGGTCCAAAACTATCCTGAGGTCTTTAACGAACTTATTCGTTTGATTAATTAACATATTAATTAATCCTTGCCATAAATAATTAAACCATTTAATTATTCTTACTCATCTCCGATTTTTCTGCAATCTCTACCTTACTCGGTGTACGATCCATTAGGTTCCTTTTAGCGAGGCAGTGGGCGATTAAAACCATTTCAAATCGATTGTGAATTGAAACTTACTTTCAATTCTCCCTTTAGTGATTATACACGTTTAGGGCTTCCACAAACCATGAGTGACACCTAGCAGCATATCATGGTTACCCAAGCTAATCAGAAGAGGTGGAGAACCTATTCAGTTTAGGATTACAAATGCAATACGGTCTTTCTCTAATACAATATTCTTGACCACATTGTTTGGTTTGATAGTTTATTCATGTCTACTATCCAATGTGATTCGTGTGCTTATATGATTACCTTGAATGTGATTTGGAACGACTTCCTAAATCTCATTCATACTCTGGCCAGAGATTCTTAATCATATCATAGAGTATTCTCCCCCAAACGGTTTGAAGGTTAGAGATCCCTTGTTGTGCATTCACTTGCCTCCATGGCTAAGTGGCTTAACCCCAACGATGCCGTGGACACCCGCGGATGGGGTGACTTTGACATAATCAAAGATCAAGGACCTAACCACAAGACAACTATGATGCCTCAGGTCAAAGGACTACTTTGCATTATCCCAACCATGAGTTCTCATGTGACATGAGTATGAGAACTCTTCGTTGATCATGTTCAGTGAACTCATTCTCTATTGAGCACCTACGTACTTGTCTTGATGTCACACACACCAATGAATCGAGACTAGTCACTTTCCCTGAGAGAAGACACAGCACGTACTGATCTTAACGGACTGTCAATGCCCAATTGGCAATCCTATGATCAGAAACATTTAGGATGTGTCTACGAAAGAATGGTCTCATGAATCTAACTTCTTTAGATCGCATTCTCCCAATCACATATTCCTTGGACTTATCGTTTAAGCGTATAACATTTATATGAGACGGCTCAAACAATAATCTTTGCCCTTGATATTAAACTAGATTAGTTTAACATGTGAAATGTCCGTAAAGTATCATCATATGATTGGTTTTAGGGCACATTTCCAACACAAATTACCATGATCTACTTGATTTGGTGCCTCCTCAGAGATACCAAAACAGCTTGAAGAAGGATATCTTTGCTATACTAGAACTGGGCCGCACCGCCATGCCCATGTTCCTCAAATCTTTGAGTACTGCGAAGCCCAAACCGCCCCGAAACTTCAAAACCCTCCAAACCCCGCAACCCCATCACAGAGCTATGGTGTTTCTTCGCCATCTCTGCCTGCGTAAAGTTGCTTCTCACGCTCTTTAGCTCCTCTGTTCCACAAGAAAAATCGAGAAAAAGGAAAATGGGAAGCTCAGGATTCGACTGGAAATTGTCGGATCACCCTAAGTTGCCGAAGGGGAAGGTCATCGGACTCATCGTTTTGGATGGGTGGGGCGAGGCCAACGCCGACCAGTACAACTGCATCCATGTCGCTGAGACCCCCGTCATGGATTCGCTCAAGAAGGGTGCTCCTGAAAGATGTAGGTTAGTGAGAGCTCACGGAACTGCCGTGGGACTTCCCACAGACGATGATATGGGCAATAATGAAGTGGGTCACAATGCCCTCGGCGCAGGACTTATTTTTGCCCAGGGGGCTGGAGTACAATGATCATCATCATCACCATCACGACGAGGACAATCACAAAACTTGCCCGCTCTACAGGACTCCATTACTGACGTCATCGTAGAAGCGGAGCCTGAGTTGGGATCGCAGCAGAAAAAGGGAACAAAGTGAAAAGCAAAAGAAAAAGAAAAGAAAAAGAAGATGTCTGGAGAAAGCAAAAGCAAAAATAAGATGTGGTGGAAAAGAGAACAAGAGAAAGCAAAAGAAAAAGAGCAAAGCAGAAAAGAGAATAAAATCTGAGAAATTATGATTTGAATGAGCAAGACCGCAAGTGGTAAGGGACAAACGGTAAAGTGTTAAGTTTAATGATTAATTGGGTGCACATGCATGACAGAGACAGAAAGAGAGGCCCAGTACGCAGTAGGTGCAGTACGCACCAACAATCTGCAACTGTCGAAACCTTTATTTTTGAATGATGTAATTTATTATCTTTCGAGACATCTATATAAACCACATCAGAGGGTAATATGTATAAACCCTATCAGAGGGTAAAAAAAAAAAAAAAAAAAAACAGAAAAGCCCAAAATAAATGGGTTGGCATGTTGTGTGGAGAGAGAAGGCCCATAAGCCCAAAATAGCACCCACTAAGTGACCAAAAGTACGCCTAGTACTCCAACATTATTCAGCAATCTACCGCTATTAGCACCAACCAGGTAATCAAAAGTACGCCCAGTACTCCAAAATTATTCGGCAACCCGCCGCAATTACCACCAACTAGGTGATGAAATGTACAACCCGTACTCTAATATCATTTGGCAACTAGCCATTCATGCCACCAACCAGGTGATGAAATGTACAACCCGTACTCTCCTTCATGCCACCAACTAGGTGATCAAAAGTACGCCCAGTACTCCAAATTATACATGAGCATTACTCATGTCATTCATACATAAACATTCATGAACATCACTCATGACAAACATACATAAACATTCATGACCATCATTCATGTCAACATTCATGAGCATCACTCATGTCAACATTCATGAGCATCACTCATGACAAACATCCATGAGCATCACTCATGTCAATCAACATAAACATTCATGAGCATCACTCATGTCAATCAGCTTCAAAAGCTTCATTTACAGAGCTCTAGCTTCAAAAGCTTCATTTATAGAGCTCTAGCTCAAAGCTTCACTTGCAAAGCTTTACCTACAAAGCTTCAATGCAAGGTATACAAATACCGCCTCTGAACAACCGCCACTTCGACCCATACATGGATTCAATTTGAAGTATCCAGTCAACAGACTCTATTGACCAAAGACTTGGGGGACAACATTATGTACCATGTATTAGGCCTCAACTAGGCCTCATGAAAATACTTGGGGGACTTAGCCCATTATCTATGTACTGAGGAGCGAGCCCTTATTCTATAAAAGGGACTCCTCACTTTCATTAGAGAGCACTCATGAAAAATACTTGGGGGACTCTAGCCCATCATTCATGTATTGAGGAGCGAGCCCTTATTCTATAAAAGGGACTCCCTTACCGTCAAACGCCACAAGCCGAGCCAACCAAGGCAACATAAGCCACGAGCCTCGCAGCCTCGCAGCATGTGCTACTTCTAGTTGAACATCATTTTAGATTAAGCACTGCCTCATATCGAACATCAGTTCAAGACAACATCTAGTTACTTCGGCCCACATATGGACTGAATTTCAAGTCTCCAGCCAAAAGACTCTCTTGACTGAAGACTTGGGGGACTACTGTTTATACCATATTTAGGGCCTCGTATTTAGACCTCGTATTAATATTCGGGGGACTTAAATGTAATTATGTAATAAATGAAGGGGCAAATATGTAATAAGTGAGGAGTCCTTATTCTATAAAAGGACCCCTCACCCTCACAATTAGGGGAGACCATTTCTGAGGCCATTTCTTAAGCCTTCTCACCCCTCTCACAACCCCTCTCATATTCAGAGATTCTCTCCCTCACATTCCTCTCAGAAATACATAATTAGTGTGGACGTAGCCCAAACCTTGGGGTGAACCACGATACATCTTGTGTTATTTACATTACTTGCAGATTCACGGTCGGATTTACGTTGTTCCAAGATCTCCGATTTTGTGCATCAACACTAGCCATAACTGATGAGATATGTGATGAGATATCAATATGTCGTATAGGTCACTAGAGGTGACTTCGACTATTATATGCTAGCCATAACCGATGAGATATGTGATGAGATATCAATATGTCGTATAGGTCACTAGAGGTGACTCCGACTTATATGCTAGCCATGATTGATGAGATATGTGATGAGATATGAATATGTCGTATAAGTCACTAGAGGTGACTCCGACTTATATGCTAGCCATGATTGATAAGATATGAATATGTCGTATAGGTCACTAGAGGTGACTCCGACTTATATGCTAGCCATGATTGATGAGATATGTGATGGGATATGAATATGTCGTATAGGTCACTAGAAGTGATTCCGACTTGCGTACTATTATAAGATATTAATCGCATGATTATTTGATATTATTGTTGAGATGCTGTGTTGTGGTACATTATGATTTCCTTGGAAATTGTACAGGTGTTGTAACGAGGGATTACATGTGTTATATGTTTTCTATTAGTAATTTACTTACATGGTCACTCACCCTTGTCTTGTCTTCACCCTCCAGGTATTATTAGCTGAGTTTTATTATCACCAAAGGCTCGCGGTGATTCTTAGTATCGGAATCTATTTCGAGGGTACGATTCTTATATCATTTTTCTGTACTTGCTTATGCTCTAACATCACGTGTGAAGTGGGTTCATTCCCGCTCCCCAGTGCACTCTGGTATTTAGGCACTCTTAGGTTTAAATTTATTCACAATTTTCCACACCATCACACTTTTTGGCTTTGTCACCTTCTAGGTGTCGGCCAACACAGCTTGATTCGGAATCCTAGTGGACATTCCGGGTCGGGGTGTGTCAGAATCTAACCAATTGAACATTTAGTTTGCTTAAAGATTTCCAATCATCTAAACGTTTAGTTCACCGAATGATTTCAAAATGATGATTTGCTAGGTAGGGTAACATCAACAAAGGCTTCATTGTTAGGTTTAACTTCATGGTACGCAATTTTTGTTTTGACTTTCACGAACTTCATTTCTGCAATGTGGAGCACTTGGAAAACATTGGTATCCATTACTTCCAAACACTGAGAATTTGGAGAAAAAAAATCTTGGATAGACAAAGGTAAGGAGATTTCATGCAGCAAACTCAAGATTAAATAATTATCGATGTCATCGAAATCACTAAAACAATAAAAAATATGAAGTCTTACCTCATGTGAAGCTTCCGAAACATCGATTTCGTGTTCCATTAATCAAAAACAATTTTTCTCAATCAACATGTTTGTAGTTTCATTGGTTAGGGTTTTATTCAACAATGGAGGGTGAGAGGGTTTTGATAGTTGAGAAGATAAATAATACGCTAAAAGTGATTTGGGGTGTATTTAGAAATTTTTTATTTTTTTTAAAACCTAATAAGATCAAAATTATCATTGCATAGTGGGGTAAATAAGTTATTTAATATTAAATTTTAATGTGGGGTGCATTCAACATTTTGTGATGTGCTAATATAAAAAACCTAAAATATTATTGATATATTGTTAATATTGTAACTTTTTATTGATTATATGCAAATTCACACTTTAAAATATATGGCTGATTACTCTACACAAAACAAATCACAGTTTACACAAAGGTTTGTTTTTGTAATTAATTTGAAGATAAATAAGAATGAGTGCTTGAGAAGTTTATTGCGTGATTGTCTATTGTCACATGCTAAATTCATATATTTTATGACACGTAAACATTTGTATTATAACATTTAGTTGAAACTGTGTAAATTTGTGTTGCTTACCAATTAACCTCCAACATTTATGGATTGGTTTGAATGTGCTTTTAAAATGATAGAAATCACTTTTAGATAAAATGTCAAAAGCACTGTAAGTACTTTCTACAAGAAGCATCAGTTACGTACTTCTTCCAGGAATCACTTTAAATGTTTTTCAAGGATATACTAGCATTTTTACTAAGGATTGTTTCAAAAATATTTTCACCAAAAGCGTTTTCAGTTATTTTAAAAACACATCCAAACGAGCTCTATGACTCTTACATTTATGACTCTTGCAAGTTATGAAAGTAGAAAAGCAAAGGGTAAACCTTGAATAAATAAGGTTCAAAATGGTAATACTAGAGAGACTAAAATCGTAAAATAAATTATGTGTTATTAATAGGAATGAACATGTTTATCAACGCTTAAGTAATAATTCAATTATTAACCATAGGAAAAATAAAATTAAAAAAAAAAAACTAAAAACTAAAAAAAAAAAAAAAAAGAGGGAGAAGGAATGGTGCGATTGCAAACAACATGAGATAAAAAGAGAGGGCTGATTTGGAGAGAGGGTAAAACTTAAAAAAGGTGTTTTACGAAGAAGCACAATTCGGCCAAATCAAATCGAAAAGCAAAATCGTAACGAGAAAGAGACACACAGCACCCGCAGTGATGAGGACGATGAAGTATGTAAAAAGTGTGACGACGTTTAACGCTCCCCAAGGCAAAGGCAAGGGCAAAAGCGCGGTGGACAATCTCCTGAAACTAAGCCGTATTAACGCTCTCTGTTTGCGCTCTTCTACTTGTTGCACGATGACTTGGAATTTCAATTCCTGATTTGCTTTCGCTAATCTCCAAAATTCCCCCACTTTTCCCCATTTTGTGTTTTGTTTTCTTCTTAATTTTTTTCATCATCTCGATACGATTGCCGACTGCTTGCACCAACCCGGAAGGTCTGCATCTGCGTGCCATTCGCTCTTTCTTGCTTTTTATTTGTTTATTTATAATATTTTCTTGAATAAATTTGAATTGGATCGGATCTTTGGTTACCCTATCGAAGCTTGAAAGAATTATAGGACTAATATCTGCATACATGTATAATTCTGTTTGTATTTTGGGTTTTTCTTTTATAAGGAATTACTTGGTAGCATAAATAATTGGATATTGTGTTATTATATGAAGAGAGAATTTCTTTTGAAACTTATAGACAGAAGAGAACCAGGCTGGCATCCATGGAAAATGGTTTGCTTTGGCTTGTAATTTAATTTAGTCAAAATGGGTTTTGTTAGTTCACTTATTTCTCCATCATCTTTTGGTAAAACAGAGCTTTGCTGAAACACTGTGTTTCCTTTAGGATTCAGAAGGAGTTTTTCTTGGCTGCTAAGGTGAATTTGGCCCTTTTGGAAAGTACCCCTTTTCCTGTTATTGAACTGGATCTTTTTTTTCCTTTCGTTTTAGATTTTGGTTTGGTATTTTACTAATGAAGTTTTTTCCTTCATTTACAATCTACAGTCAAAACATTTCATTTTGTTCCATTAAAGATGAATATTCGCGTCATATTGAAAACATAGGAGCATGTAGCTGAATCTGTAAGCTATACGACATACTGTATTTCGGATTGCTCCATTGACTTCGATTTACAACCATCATAACCCCTTCATCATTTCCTCTTGATGTTAAATGCATGCAATTCCATTTCCTCTTTAAATAGTGGAAGTCAAGTTTTTTTTATTTCTTCGTGTAGGTACTCTGGTCTCTATTTCTTAGCGGTTACCAATAGATTAGATTGATGTGCAATGCAGAGATCACGTGGCGCTCTTCTGAACAGAAGATCTTTAGCGATCAGCGGAAAGAACCACTTGTATAAGGTGTCTCTGTCTTTCGTATTTGTCCTCTGGGGACTTGTCTTTCTATTCAGCTTATGGTTCAGTTGTGGACATGCATACAAAGGTAACCACTTTTCTAAATACTCTTTATGTTCTTCTGTTGACTCCTCTTAGAAACTGTTACTGAGCATTTGAAATGATTTCTGGAGCTCTAATATGGTGGATCAACATTTTTTGTTGGGTTGCAATACCACTTCTGATGCTTAGAATAATGCAGAATCTATATGCTCACTTAATCTTGTTTACCTGAAAATTAGCTCATAGTTACAGCACATATCAATCTTTCTTTTCTATTTTCCTTTGTTTGGGCATCAACGATTCAGCATAGTAATGTAATATGTTGTTGTGTTGTGTGCTACGTTTCTACTTTGGTTGTTCAGTTAGTTAGCTATGATCTTGGTTGTGATGCACTGAGAAGTCTGTTTCAGTTTCTGGTGCTTCTTTGCTTAAAATTTTAAGGCACATCTTAAACAAAGCTGTTGAAAAAACTGATGTATTATGTTGAATATATTTTGCACATGCAATGTTAAAAGGAACCGTTTAATAGTTTTTGACATTGAATTGAATACATGATTTCATAGACCCAGTCAAATTAGTAGAGGTTCTATGGGCTCAAAATTATGTGCAGAGAAGAGTTTTGTGAGGATTAATTTCCAAATGATAAATCCCCATATAAATAGTTTTGCATTTGAAGAAAGAGTGAGGAAGTTTGGGTTTAAAAATAAAATGTGCTATGTTGGACAAGTTGGAACTTGCAATTCAATGTCTGCAAATTTCAGTTGCAAGTCTATTTTTATTTTTATCAAATAGGTAATACGCATGGCCATTTTAATCAAAGGAATTGTAGCTAAGCTCGTTTGCTCTTCCACAAAGACAAAGAAGGCTTGGGTTTGAAACCCATTCCCGCTTAACATCAGTATTTTTGCGCTCAAGGAAATGTTGTGGAAGGTTTCTGCAGATAGCAATTGCAGTTTTAACGAGCTTTGAGATATTCTGATAAAATTTTAGCTGAAATTCTCTGTGATAAAATAAATAATGGACCGTACCCATTGTGTGGACAAATGAGTTCATTGAAGAATTATTGCTTGTAATTTTTATATTTAAGACATAGTCTGAATGCCATGTTGATTTTATAGAGACAAAACCAGAACATTATTTTTTATAATTGGCGATGCTAAGATTAAAATGAGTGACTCTTATGGCCTTGTATTGATCATACTGTTTTTCGCTCTTACTTTGATATTAAATATGGTCAACTATGTGCATGCTTATGAGCTATTTTAATGGTCAACTATGTGCATGCGTATGAGCTATTTTTCCTTTTTTTCTGTTTATTTAGATGGATCTACTGTATCTCCAGTTGGTATATCAACTTGGGACGAAGCTAAGCTGGACCGTGATGAACACTATGATTCTGTAAATATACAAAAAGAAACTGATTTGGTCTACTCTTCTGGAGGTGAATGCACAAATGGGATTGAAACATGTGGTTTAAAGGGTGAGTTATCTGCTACAGAAAGAAGTCAACACCATGTCTCAGCTGAAGGAAGTAGACAGCATGCCTCAGCTGAAGGAAGTCTACATCATGCCTCAGCTGAAGGAAGTATATTTCATGACTCAGCTGTTGGTGAGCAACCTGAGGTGGTGAATGCTGGTTCAGGTGCAAAACTTGAAAATGATGCATTAAAGAATGGTCGCTTGCCACGTGCTGTGCCTCTTGGTCTTGATGAATTCAAAAGCAAAACATTTAGTTCCAAAAGTAAATCTGGAAATGGTCAGGCTGAAGGCATAAAACATAGGGTGGAGCCTGGTGGTGCAGAGTACAATTATGCGTCAGCCGCAAAGGGAGCCAAGGTCTTGGCTTTTAACAAGGAAGCTAAGGGTGCCTCTAATATCTTAGGCAAAGACAAAGACAAGTACCTTCGCAATCCATGTTCTGCAGAAGAAAAGTTTGTCGATATAGAGCTTTCCGAAGAAACCTTAGTAGATACAATTGAAATAGCTAATCTTGAGCACTATTCATCTAATTTAAAAGATTTTGAGGTGCTCGGCAGTTTGGCTTATCCAACTAATGAATGGGTCTTTCTTGGGAATGGTACTGCTGCAAATAATAAACTTGTACAAAGGTTTGTTCTTCAGCAACCCAAGTGGGTGAGATATATTAAGTTGAAACTGTTGAGCCATTATGGTTCAGAATTCTACTGCACGCTTAGTATTATTGAACTCTATGGAGTGGATGCTGTTGAGCGAATGCTTGAGGATTTGATTTCTGTTGAAGGCGGCTCGTTTGTTACTTCGGGAGCAGCAGTTGACCAGAAACCTGTGCCCTCCCACCCGGACTCCCCTGAGGGTGAGGAATTGTATCTTGATATGGTTAAGGAATTGGAACCCCAAGATGCAGCTGGAGGGTCTGAAGTGAATAATAATACGATGAATAGTGAAGTGCGTGATCCTGTCAAAGAAGTTCGTCATCAACAAGTTAATAGGATGCCTGGGGACACTGTTCTAAAAATTTTAATGCAGAAAGTTCGTTCATTAGATTTTAGTTTATCAGTTCTGGAGCGATACCTGGAGGAATCAACATCAAAATATGGCAGTATTTTCAGAGAATTTGACAAAGATTTGGGAGAGAAAGATATAGATTTAAAGAAGATCAGAGAAGACATAAGGAATCTTGTTCTCAGCCAGGAAGTCATTGTATGTGAAACTTCTACGTTGTAGAATTTTGACTAGTATTAGATTTATTATGCTTCTTGTTAATATTGGTATTATCTTTCTTTATTGGTAGCATTATGCATTTTACTTTTCTAATGGTTTATTGTCCTCGCAGGCTAAAGATGTTGACAATCTTATATCTTGGCAGTCCCTAGTTACCATGCAATTGGATAATCTAGTCAGGGACAATGCTATCCTCAGGTCAGAATTTTTTTTTTCTTGAATATTTCTTTTCTGAATCCGTGCAGTGTTGAGCTGACAGAGTAACGGTTTTTATTTAAAAGCCAAAAGTACACAAAATGAACAAGAAGTCCACCAGTACAACCAAGAGAAAACAGAATCAGCCTTACGCTGAAAGAAATACAACAAGACCAAACCTGATCTCCAATCTGATAAAATATTAGAAAAGGAATACTCTTTAAACTCTAAAGCACTAATTGCCCACAAGGAAGCCCAAAAATGAACCTTATCCCACAAACAGTCAATTCATCAACAGGCTCATCCTAAGAAATCCTCTTGTTTAGCTCTGCCCATAAAACCCACAAGACTGCCATTATAGCACTTCTCTAAAGTTTTCAGAAAACTCTGTTTTGAATCTGCATATATCTTTAGACATTAAACAGTAATTCTTTTAGTTTGAAGTAAATATTCAACGGGTATCAGTCAAGTAATATTCAATGTGAATTAGCCAAGTAATATTCAATTTAAATTAGTCAAGTAATATTCAGTGTGAATTAGTCTTGAGTGTGATAATTATTTTTGAAGCAAGTTAATTTATATACAAGGGGGAGGCAACCTTGTGTTTGTTTTCAATTGCGTTTTTTACCAAATATATGCAAGTGGAAGCAACCAAAAGAAAAGATTTATATATTATTGCAGATGAGTACTTGTTATGACAGCTGATAAAATTTGTTGTTGATTTTGCAGATGTGAGGTTGAAAGGGTGAGGGAGAAGCAGGCATCTGTAGATAATAAGGGTATCATAATATTTCTTATATGCATAATTTTTTCATTGTTAGCTCTTGTGAGGCTTTTCACAGAAATGGCAGTTAGCGTTTGTATGATGGCATCGAGTGTTGATCCAACGACAGAAAAGTCGAGGAAGTTTTGTTGGACGAGTTCGTCCTGGATTTTTCTACTTGCGAGCTGTATCCTTGTCCTATTTATATTATCATTATAATCTTTGGAGCTTTTCGGCATTCTTTACTTGTGTTAATTCCTTTTACTACTTTGTAATGCATCCAACATTACATTTGATACGTGTTGGGTGAGTGTAGGATTTGTAGGCGAACGTCGATTAGCAACACCAACCAACCCCGCATAACAGCTTTTCTTTTATGTTTCTTATGGATTGCACTGTGGGCCCGTTTGTTAGACCTCCTTAGGAGGGACAAGACTAGCTGGGACTATAGTCCCGTGTAGTCCCGTGTTTGGAGCGACAAAGTATTAACTTAAATGAGACTCGCTTCAACTGGTAATCCCTCTGCACCTCACTAAAGGGTGTTATCTAATCCCGAGCATAACCTTGGTATTAAGCGATGCTAACAAGAAATGGTCTTCACTTCATCTTTTCCGCTTTCTCCCACTTTCTACGCGGTTTAAGCATCAGAGTTACTGCTCTCTACTCAAATTACTAATTTATCTGCATCGTCGGCAATTCTGACTGACTTGTTCCGGAAATTCAACCTTCTCAATAACTCCAACAGCCTTGATTGTGTCGTCTACAGAGTTTGGTGGCATCTTCTTTCCACTCTTCCTCGCATATCATATGCGAAGCTTTTTAATTTCTGGGTCAGTTCAATTTGCATGGCTTTTCAATTTGAGAGTTGTTGATTCAACTTGAATTCTTGAGCCCGCATGTAGAAATATCGGCTTGTTAGTGGAGGTCTTTGTGAAGCTACCATCGCTGGAGTTACCTTTGAGAAGCGAATCGAGAGGTTGGCTTTTTGAAAATCGGAGAAGTTCTCAGGAGGCTTAGGTCTTGGAATTGAGAGGGCTGAGATTTTTTATTATTTGATTTGGGGATTTTGTAAATCGGAGGGCTTAGACCTCCAAACCACAAACTGACCCCATCTCCCAGTGCTTAATCAAAGGATGGTATTGCCCCCCTTTATTATTAATTTTTATTTAATTTTAAGGCAAAAGTGAACTAAAAATGGCAAAAAAAAAAAAAAAAAAGTCCGTAATTTAGTCCGACACTATACCAAACACTTCACTAAGTTAGTTTAGCTTAGTCTAGTCTAAGCCAATCCAACTTAGTCCATGAAGCTAATCCAGTCTGAAATAGTCCAGTACAACAAACGCATCATGTGTGTACAATTCGTTGGGAAAGAGAAGGAGGTTATAGCATCTCTTTGGTTAAATAGTTTAATTGCAAAATGAATAGGGTTGTTCACTTGATCACCTATGTGGATGTAAATTTCTTCCTCCTTGATCTTGGACAAAATTGCACCTACAAAATAATTAACACCTTAGGGTCAAGGCCAAGAGCCTCATGCGCCCACGATGAATTTGGGGGGGGGGGGGCTTTGGCCGAAGAACCTCCGATGCCAAAGTTAGAATTTAGAGAGAAGTGTTTGGAGAGTATTGGGAATTTTGCAAGTGTGTTGGAATGATCTTTTGGTGAAAATGGGAGCCTATTTATAGGGATAGGGTGTAACTTATGGTTTAATGTGTGATTTAATGGATTAATTAGGCAATTAATCCATTAATTGGTTAATCAACACATTTTTGGAATAAATATTTTGGGGGTTATGTAATTTATATGGGATGTTTTGAAGGTTATGAAATAATTACCTTGTGGAAAATATAGGATGAGGATGTATGAAATACCTTTGAATTTGTTACCTATTTTAGGCACTTTTGATTTGGTTGAATGATGATTGCCCGCTGCTCGCGCGTAGGAATCCTGTTGTACCTCAAGGGTATTTATCCTCTTTTGTCCAAAAATCCACGTGTCACCTTGTGATTATTTTTTGCTCTAAAAATGCCCCCACACCTGTTGGGCTACTCGTACAAAAGGGCAACAGGTGTAGAGATCATCTTGCTTTAAGAAACGTAGGACTGCTTCCTATTTTGATGTAGATTCTCTCTTTAATAGGAAATTAGGTCTTTCTAGGAAAGGGAAATAAATTTCTCTCAAAGCCTATTTAAATCCACCTTAAGTGGGTTATTAAATCAACTTTGGAGAGCGATTTATTCTACCCTACAAGAGAGAGAGCTTAGAGGATATTTGTTCCCCATTCTCTAGCAATCTACTACATCTTGCTCGTGCAAATGACAGTCTTTCGTTGATTTCTTTGTCTTCTCTGTGCCGCACCGATGTAAGAAAAATTTAATTTTTTTTGTCTTCTTCTTGGATAGTGCTATTGCGGGGCAGCCATAGGGGTGATACGGCACGTCGGCTGGCAGGGGCCAGGAGTCGGCTCGACATGGGCTGAGGAGGTGTCGTGGCCACTACTTGGCTGTTTGGCTTGGCTAGAGCCAAGGGCAGCTTGTGCGGCTAGTGTCGCGGATTGTGGCGCTGGGGCGCAGTGCTAGGCGAGCCACATGGTTCATGTCCTTTGAGCTCTTGGACCTTACTCGGGCCAGGCTGGCAACTGAAAGAAATGAAGAGGTCGTGGGCCTCATGGATTGCTGGAATGCTGGGCATGCAGGCCTCCTGCCTGCTAGAATTCTGGGTTGAGCTCCTTTGCTGAGTACCGTGAATGGCGTTGATTGCTTAGTTCTTTTTGTCAAGAGAAAGGTGGGCTGCTCCCGAAAAATGAGGTAAAGAGAATCAAGGCGGATGCATTGGCTCGTCTAATCGATGTCGTGGAGCCTACTATGAATGAAGATGGAAAGAAGAGATCTTTTTTCACCTGCTCAAGAGATATCGGTCGAGAAAAATTGAAAACTTCCTCCGCTGCTCATGAAGGTCTTCATGCTGCCGAGATGCTTGTGATTGACATAACTTCTTCCAATGGGAAGAAAAAAATGAGGTTGCTAGATCTGAGCCTATGGCGCCTGCCATGTCGAGAATGGCTAGTACGATTGCTCAGCGTAAAGGTCCTATCATGCCCCTAGTGCCGAAATCTGTACTAAGATGTCTGATTGGAGCTAAGTCCGGTTTACCTTTGGAGAGGCTTGCTACTATGAATAGCGTTAAGGTGGACTCTGATGCTAAAGTGGCGCTAAAGCCCGCTCCCTTTGCTGCTGAGACTGATTCATCTGCTAGGAAGGAAGAGACTGCTTGCGTGGACAGCTATGAGAAATCCACTAAGCTTGCTTCTGGGAAGGCTGCTGAGATCTGTGTGCTTTTGAAACTATATTTGCTTGAAGACATAGACGCTTGTGCCAAGTTTGTTGATGGCGGTAGAAAGTTTGTTTGCCCAAGTTCCTTTGTAGCATATGACACAATATAGAAGGACTGCTCTGCTTGCTATGATGCATATATAGCAAGGCTGCCAAGGAGGTGGCGAATACTATGGTAGTTGAAGCTTATTCCTCAATCGAAGAGATCAAGAGGTTGGATTATGAGCTTGTTGCTTTGAAGGGGTCTAATATTTCTGCCCCTACTTCTCTGCAGCTCAGATTCAAGATCTTGAGTTTGCAGTTTCTAAGCTTCGTTTCACTGCTTATGTAAAGGATGAAGAGTCGATTGATGCTTATAATCAAGTGATCCACTTCAAGAAGGTCGTTGATAGGCTTGAACCCTAAGTGTTGGAACGTCAAGGTGTACTGAAGATCAACGAAAGTTTGAAGAAGGAAGTGGATGAGCTGCAGCGCGTCCGTGTTGGTCTGCTTAAGAAGAATGAGTAGCTGAAGGGTGAGAAAGGTGGGCTTGAGGTTTCGAGACCTTCTTTATTTCTTTGGAAGACATGCTTGCTTTTACTTTTGAGGCTTCCATTGGTGAAGTAGTTGGAGAAGTTAATGCCAGGCTGAGGCAGCCGAGGGAGAGCGTCACGGCTGCTGAAGGTGTGGCGACCCAGTAGTCGTGGGATGTCCAAGTTGTTGTAGTCTTCTATGTAGCCTTTAGGATTTTATTTGTTTTTCCTTTTAGCTCTTGTTTTGCTTGAACTCATTCAGCCTTTGCTAATTGTTTATAAACATGTTTGTTTCGTTTTTCTTCATCTTCGCTTCTTTTGTTCATGCCCTAACCTTTAGACTTGATAGACCAGTGGCAGGCATGCTACTTTGTTATAAGCAGACAAGCTCGCGTAGCCTATGCAGCCGTAGGTGTTAGTGTAAAACTTTGCCAAGTTGTTAGCCATAGGGTTGGCACCCAGATGCCTTACTTACAGAAGCAGACAAGTCCGCGTAACCACTAGGCTGTTAACCTTGGCTTTCTCCAATTCCGTAGGTTGCGTAGCAAGTATCACAACACTTTAGGACTTGGTGTAGGTTGTTCCGTGCTTGGCAGAGGTGAAGCTTATCGACTACGTAGCATGTCGGCAGTGGATAAAACTTTGTATATGCACGCTAGCTTGTTTAACCTTTCACAAGAATGTGCGATTGTATAAGTCTAACGCAGATTTACTGCTCAAAGGGCAAGCAGTAGGCAGTCTTCCAGAAACCGTAGGCTACTTTAATGCACTCGGTATCAACTTTAGGGTTTCAGGGCAGCCGTCTATAAGGCGTATTGCATAATGTGCCCCTTTCGTCTCTAGGGCCCGGTTCTCCACGGATTAGGCCAAGAGACCCAAAATCATTCAGTTAGTTGAGCCTTGAAAAAGACCATTGTGGCTACTTCTAGGAATCCCGGTGCAAGCCATCGTGCATCTAGTTATACTAAGGCAGCTAGGGTCATCCATGTCTGGATATTTGGAGTGTAAAGTTTATCCTCCCATCTTGGAAAGCTGACTAATGTGGGTGTCAGGGAATTGGTTTACCCTATCGCACTACACAGCAATTAGTTTACCCTCTCACACTGGAGAGCATGGTTGGTCCCTCAAGGGGCTCAATTCCTGTGATGAGTCCCTAAGAAAGGTACAATCTTCTTTTGAAGTGCAAGAGTGATCAGTTGTTGTAAGCATGCAGTCGAGCCAAGTTGTGATTACTTCTAAATTCCTCATTGAAAAACGAGTGAAACGAACGAGAACTTAGTTATAAGGTAGGAACTGCATAACAACTGGATAGTCCTCGGCTTGTGAGGTGGTGCCCGTCGAGCTTCTTGAATCTTCGAGCTTTGATGTAGTGGGAGGTCACACATGGTACTTCTTCAGATTGTAGGCGCTCCACTACTTTTTTATCTTTCTATTGTTTCATGGTGGCAAGGGTGTAATTACTTTTGCCGCTGCTGATCTTGTACGGACCTTCCCAGATGAGATCCATCTTTTTAGAGCCTTCTCTGCGGGCAGTGATGAAGGCTTTTCTTAGGACTAGAACTTCAGGCTAAAGCTGCTGGGTCTTGGCCCTTTTGTTGTAACTGGAGAGGAATTGCTGCTAGTAAGCTGTGATGTGGGTGATAGTCTGCTCGCACTTCTCTTTTGCCAAATTTAAGCTTGTGGCCATTTCCTTTCGATTGCTCGTCTTTTGGTGGTGCGATATGCCCATAAACATCCATGGAGTTCATCTGGCCATTTTCTTTTCTTACTGGTAAGGGATTTCTTATAGCAGTTGAGGATCATCTTGGTGGATGCTTTGGCCTACCTTTTGCTTTGAGAATATCTTGGCGTAGACATGTGCTACTTCATGCCATATTTTTGGAAGAACTTCGCCAAATCTTTGCCCACGAATTATGGGCCGTTGTCGGTGACGATGGATTAAGGGATGCCAAATCGGCAAATGATGTTCCTCCATATGAAGCGCTATGTGTCCGTCTAAATCGTGGTTGTCATGGGCTCTGCTTCTACCTATTTGGTGAAGTAGTCGGTTGCCACGATCATCATGCCTTTGCCCCTAGTAGTTTGGCTGGTGATTAGCTGGGAATTGGAATGAATTGAAAGCTTTTTCACCGCCAAGTCTTTTGTCATTCGAAGGCCTACTAGTGGGGCTTTGTACTCTGCTTCATTGTTAGATGCTTTGAAACCTAGAATGATGGGGTGACAAGGACCACGTCTGCTCCTGAACCTTTGTAGTTGGATGCGCTGTCGACATGCAAATGCCAGAAGTTTCCATCGGGTGGAGCAGGCGCGGCTAGAGTGTGCTCGGCTACTTCCGGGGCATTGTTGGGCCGCTCTGTTACGTCATAAATGCGTGGTAGGGAGCCGTGGAGTTGGGGCCATGTCACACACAGCATGAGATGCTCAACTGCCGGTATTAGGCCACTCTAGAGTTGAATCATTGAGCAAGGGTAAGCTAAGGCAGTGTGGTGCACAACAGGAGGTGGTACTCGACTGCCGGTACATGTTGCTCCTATGTAGAATCTTTTAGGGTGATGAGGACAAAACTTTCTTCCGAATGTGTCTTTTTAGTGTTCGTCTACCCTTGGCATGTCTTTTGGGCCGAGTTGTTGCATTCGTCAGAAAACTTTGCATCCGCCAGGGTCTACGCCTTTATCGTCGCGCATCTGGATTGGGCGGAATAGTACGTCATGAGGATGAAACTGATAGCATCGAGGATAACTTTTAAACAGTGGAATACAGGTAGTTGGGCCCCCAACTCTTCTCGTATGATGGTAGAGCTTATTGCTGCTTCAAATGCGGCTACTCGTCCAGTCAGACTTTGAATCTCATTCAGAGTAGTGGGGAACTTCATATTCAAGATCGCTCGGATTTGCCTTTAATGGGCATCGGCGAACTTTGTCCCAAAGTGCATGCTTTTCTGCCAAAGCGAAAGAGTCTACCAGAGTTAGATCTTCTTTCATTATCAGTTTTCTGAACAGTGGGTGGTCTGTTGAAAGTCCTTTTTGGAAGGCTGCTCTAGCTATCGAGTCATTGCATTTGACTATCCTTGCCTTCTCTGCTTTGAACCTCCTCACATAGTCACGAAGTGACTCCTTTGGGTTCTTCTTGACGTCGAACAAATGGTCGGACTTCTTTTTGATCGAGGACATGATGAATATATTATTTGATGAAAACCAAAGAAAGTTCGTCGAAATTTCGGATGGATTGTGGCGTAGAACCAATCTTGCACCTCGCCTTGTAGAGTGGTGGTGAATATCTTGCACATGAGATTGTCGTTGTTTCGATAGAGGATCATTGCGCTTAGGTAGTACTTTAGGTGTCTCTCCGGGTCTTCATCCTCTTTGAAAGATGTGAAATGTGGCATGCTGAACTCGCGTGGAGGCTCTGCCTGCTCGATCTCGTCTGTGAAGGGTGACCTGCTTATGTTGGTCATGTTTCGTCGTAGTGCCTCGTCGGTGACCTCGTTGCGTTGGAAATTGGGCAATCGTTTGGTCAAGAGTCTCTCTACTTCTTCCTGAATTTGCCTTTGTTGAGGTAGTGGAGCTCTCGGCTGCCCCCAACCGTGACTTGCTGATGTGAAAATTATGTTGACACTCAAATTAACCCTCTTTTTATCAATTGTAGCAAGGTATGTAAGTAGGGATCGTTCTAAACCGGGGATTAGGAGGGATTGCAAAATCACTTGAAAACTGACTCAAATACGTAAAAACAAGTTTAAAACACTTAAACTAGACTCAAAGAATGCAAAACTAAACTTTAAAATACCAAAAGACTCAAAACAGCCCAGAAACACTCAAAACTGCCTTAAAACCACAATCTGGGCAGTTTTGAACACTAGACACAAACTTGGACGAAAATTGGTTTTAACTTGACCTAAGACACTTAAAAACACAAACTAAAGTGATTCCTAACTACTATGACTCAACCAAGTAAAGGGGGATTGATTTTGGACGAATTTAACTTTTAAAACAAAAACTTTGAAAACAAACTTTAATGAAAACGTTTTGATGAAAATTAAGATGGTGAAAGGCTAGTTAGAAGGTTCCTTCTCCACACATGAAACATATGCATACGACTCGATTTCCAATTACTCTTTCAATAAACCATGAATGACAATGCCCCAAATTAACTAGATTGACCAATTAATTCTCAGATTTCCCTAGATTCATTGAATTGAATGGGATACACATTACAACCAAATTATTCTTATCAAGGACCCTAACTATGGAATACGCATGATAGAGACACATATCAAAGATCATTAAGTTCAATGGAAATCATAAGCATTGACGAGGCATTCATAACTATGGGATACGCATGTTACTCTTGCCTAGGGTTTACTTAACACAATCGTGACTAGCGACTTTTACTACTTATGAATATAAGTTAATAACGATTAGGTGAAATTGCCTTATACTCTAGCATCAAATTCATGCATGCAAACTAAGTGTCGACCCTCAATCAACATACATAAACATGTTATCAATCAAATAGATAAGTAAACCACATTCACGATTCATGAAATCATAATTGGAAGAAATCAAGTTATATAAAACATATGATCATGGCTTTGAATTCCCCTCTAACTATAAAGAAATTAGTTCCTCATGTTCGCAAATAAACAAAGATAAATAAATTTAAACATTGACATAAAGATAGAAAACACCTAGAAACGCTCCGACAATCCAACGTCTTGAATGGCATGCACGGCTCCAAGTTGTCTTCCTTCTTCTCCTTGCAAACTCACGGCACAAGAGGTATGATTGGTGAATGGTGTAGTGAAAATCTGGTAGAGGGTGGTGAATGAAAGGGTGCGGCAAGGCCTTGTATTTATAGGCTGAAAATCCCATCTCCTAGGTAGCCAAGGACAAGGTTTTAAAAGCCTAAGTTGCATAGGATAATAACATACAATCCTATAAGGAAAACAAGTAAAAAACCCAAAGGGATTGGGAGATAAGGTGCGGCACAAAGATAGGAGATGATAAGGCTTCTAGAAATCTGAAATTCCAAGGGAAATAAGGTATAGGGTGCGGCACTTATCTAGGAAGGGATAAGGCTTCTAGAAATCCCATTTTAAGCATCCTAATCTAATTAGAAACCCTCCTAAGTGGCTGAAATGTGGATAGTTTAGGATAAGGATAAGATAGGATAGGATAAGGTTTGTTTGGATAAGATAAGCTAAGATAAGGTTATGGATGAGGTTTTGGATAAGATCCTTCTCTTGAGCTGATTCTTTGACTTTACTCTTCTTCTTCACATAGGAAACCTTGCTTGAGTAGGAAACTTCATACATCTAGGAATCCATCTTCAATTAGGACTCCTACAGTGATTAGAAATCCTTCTTCAATTAGGAATTCTTCGTTTAAGCCCTTTCCTACAACTAGGAAACTTTGTATCTTCAATTCTTCAACTTTGAAACGCCTTCCTAGCTTCATCAATCCCTCAAATTCATCCATCCCTTGTGCTTCATGTGCATGAACTCCATTTTAGCCCAATTTTGCTCCAAAATGCTCCAAATTGCATCCTTTTGCTCACTTTGTCTCTAAAACCTGAAAACACATGAAAATAGCTTAAAAGACTAACTTATCCAAGAAAACACAACATAAATGCATAAGAACTAACTAACTAAGGCGCATAAATATGCTCTTATCAAATTCCCCCACACTTAGCTTTTGCTAGTCCTTGAGCAAAACAATGAAACAAAACATAACCTAAACCTTCCAACAATCGCCTCAGGGATTTCCAATGGTACATGACACATTAAAAATCATCATTCCCATAGATTTTAGTCATCTTTACACTTAAGCGCATACTTAATCATAGTCATCACTTACTAGCTCACATTTAATCAATTAAAACAATGTTTTGAATGTAGTAATATGCCTTAGAGAATCCCTCAATTCCTCACTAGATATACACTCTTTTTTCACTTAGATTTTCTGACTACACACCCTACACTAGTTATATGTGAGAAGATTGATGTAAATAAGAAAACTAATGCTCACATATGTTATGACAATAAAAGCATTTTCTGGAATTATGAATGTATGTATATGATCTCATGAATGGAATGCTACTACTTAGATGCGAGAACCAGGAATATCATATGCTCATACCAACTCCAAACTCCACATATTGAAACACATAACAATCAAGATAGAAGCAAAGGGTTGTAACGGGGCTAAGGGATTGGCTAACAAAGAAAGGTAAGGATAAACAAACATTCTTAAGGAATAATAAGCAAAGTAATGAAATTGACACTTAGAATTCACTTTTGCATGCAAAAATCAATGTTTAAACCCAAGGGGAATACTCATGCAACACTTAGGGTCTAATTCAACTTTTTGGACCCTTGCTTCAACAACCAACAGCTTAGAGCTCATTTTATGCTCTTTCAACTCCTTTTCATACTTTTCACACTTTTTTCTTTTTTTTCTTTCTTTTTCTACGAATTTTTTTTTTCTTTTTTTCTTTGTCTTTTTCTAACCCGTGCCCTTCTACTTCTTTTTGGCACACAAACTTTCCCTTCCCCCATACTTAGTTTTCTGCACAGCATTGATCAAAAGGAATTCCCTCTAAGTCATGCTTTATTATCCTTTAAGAACAAGGGTATGGATATTCCTAATCTAGGCTAGGTAAGGATAATGTGGCTAACAACAAAAATAGGCTAAATAAGGCTCAAAGGGGTTAATCCTACAAAAACAAATGCATGGGTTGAAGGCTTTTTGGCTCTGGTGGTAACTACTAAACAACTTCATCTTGTTATATGTTATGCACTCAATTTTAAGCTTTGAATGAAATGGGTATGAGTTCTAATATTTGGATCTAAAATGATAAAACGCCTCTAAGTAGCAACCAAGCAAAGAATGATGAGATCATGCAACGACTTTAGAAAACAACAATTCCACAGATTATTAACTCTCCAAAGAATGTTAAGGCTCAAGTCTCACAAGGTTGTAGCGTTAGTTTGAGTTACTTCCTTCAAGCATGTTACAAAAACTGATTTTTTTTCTTTGTGATTATATGTGAATTCGTAAACAACAACGATAACCAAGCATAAACAAAAGAGCATATCAAACTTCCATCCATGTTTGTAACTTTCTTTAACGGTCATGCAATTAAAAACCAAATCCTCATCATTGTGTTGGAAGGTACTCTACGACACAAACACACAAAAACAACTTTAAAACGACTCTTTTTTGGGTTTTTTCAAAACTTTTTTTCAATTTTTTCTTGAATTTTCGGATTTTCTGGTAAAGCCACATAAAAACACATCAAAACTTTCTAAAAACACTTAAAAACAATGAAAAACAACCTTTGAAATGTTAGGCGGTAAAATCCTACGAATTTGACACAAAAATACTTTGTTTACCCCCCCCACACTTAAACCAAACATTGTCCTCAATGTTTCAAACATAGACTCACACAAAAAACAAGCAAATAACACAACTAGCAAACATGACAAATATGGCAAAGTAAAAGCAATAAAGAGTAGGGTTTAGAAACGCAAATCTGATTATGATGTCGGAGCTTCCTAGGTCCTCTTTATTTGCATGGGTTGCCTCCCAAGAAGCGCTTGCTTTAACGTCTTCCAGCCGGACGATGCCTCCACTCAAACTTGAATAGTGCCCACGGGTTGGAGATTGACTTCCTCCACGGTCTCCTCCTCAAAAGGTGTGAAATATGGCTTCAAACGATGTCCATTGACTTTGAATTCTTGTTGCGTCTTCAAACTTTGAATTTGAATTGCACCATGTGGAAAAACATTAGTAACAATAAAAGGACCAATCCACTTAGAACGCAACTTACCTGGAAACAACCGAAGGCGAGAATTGAAAAGTAACACTTTCTGCCCGATAGAGAATGTCTTGCTCCGAATCATCTTGTCATGGAATGCCTTCGTTTTCTCCTTGTAAATACGAGAGTTCTCATACGCTTCATTCCTAACTTCCTCAAGCTCGTTCAATTGAAGTTTCCTATGAAGACCTGCGGCATCAATGTCCATATTAAAGGTTTTGATGGCCCAATGTGCTTTATGCTCTAATTCAACCGGAAGATGGCATGGTTTCCCATAAATGAGCCGAAATGGGGACATTCCGATTGGTGTTTTGTAGGCCGTCCGATACGCCCATAATGCATCATTTAAGCGCAAGCTCCAATCTTTCCGGTTTGGCCCTACGGTCTTCTCCAAAATCTGCTTGATTTCTCTATTTGAAACCTCCGCTTGCCCACTTGTTTGCGGATGATAAGGGGTTGCCACCTTATGCGTGACACCATATTTCTTGAGTAGCGCTTCAATGGTGCAGTTGCAGAAATGGGAGCCCTTATCACTTATAAGTACCCGCGGCATTCCAAACCTTGCAAAAATGTTAATCTTAACAAAATCTGCAACCACTTTAGAATCATTAGTACGGGTGGCTCTTGCTTCCACCCATTTCGAAACATAATCAACCGCAAGTAGAATATAAACAAAACCATGAGATGAAGGAAAAGGACCCATGAAATCTATGCCCCAAACATCAAAAATTTCAACATTAAATATGGGATTTTGCGGCATTTGGTCCTTTGGTCCTATATTTCCAGTTCGTTGACAACGGTCACATGCTATGCAAAAAGTTCTAGCATCCTTAAAAATAGTAGGCCAATAAAAACCACATTCAAGTACTTTACGTGCAGTCTTTTGAGTGCCAAAGTGACCTCCACATGCATAAGTGTGACAAAAGTGTAGAATAGACTGAATTTCAGAATCATGCACACACCTACGAATGATTTGATCAGAGCAATATTTCCATAAATAAGGATCATCCCACACATAATTTCGTGCATCATACTTGAGTTTATCACGTTGGTTTTTATTGAACTCACTTGGAATGACTTTAGATGCTAAATAATTAACTAAATCCGCATACCATGGCATACTAACCTCAATGGACATCAATTGTTCATCCGGGAATGTCTCTGGAATAGGAACAACGTCTTCTTCATGCACCAAACGGCTCAAGTGATCAGCCACAACGTTCTCACTTCCTTTCTTGTCTCAGATTTCGATATCGAACTCTTGGAGGAGAAGCATCCATCGAATAAGCCTTGGTTTAGCCTCCTTCTTCGTGAGCAAGTACTTCAACGCTGCATGATCAGTGTAAATTATTACTTTAGTACCAAGTAAATAAGAACGAAACTTATCTAAAGCAAAAACAACAGCAAGAAGTTCTTTTTCCGTTGTGGAATAGTTCAATTGAGCATCGTTCAAGGTCCGAGAGGCATAATATATGACGTGTGGCTGTTTGTCATTCCTTTGTCCCAAAACAGGGCCTAGAGCATAATCGGACGCATCGCACATAAGCTCGAAGGGAATGCTCCAATCTGGTGGCCGAATGATGGGGGCCGAAGTTAGCATCTCCTTGAGGTGTTTGAACGCCTTTTCACACTCCTCGTTGAATTCGAAGGTCACATCCTTTTGGAGAAGTCGGCATAGGGGTGTGGAAATCTTTGAAAAATCCTTGATGAATCGCCTATAAAATCCTGCATGGCCCAGAAAAGAACGAACCTCTCTAACCGAAGTTGGAGAGGGTAAGTAGCGTACAAGATCTATTTTCGATTTATCAACCTCAATTCCCCTTTCAGAAACGATATGCCCTAAAACGATGCCTTGTTTTACCATAAAGTGACACTTTTCCCAATTTAAAACAAGGTTCGTTTCCACGCATCGTTTTAAGATTAATGTGAGATTTTCCAAGCAACGATCAAACGAATCGCCAAAGACACTAAAATCATCCATGAATACCTCAATAATCTTCTCAATAAAATCTGAAAAGATACTTACCATGCATCTTTGGAACGTGGCCGGTGCATTGCATAATCCGAATGGCATGCGCCGGTAAGCAAAAGTACCAAATGGGCACGTGAAGGTGGTCTTTTCTTGGTCGTCCGGAGCTATGAAAATTTGATTGTATCCCGAATACCCGTCAAGAAAACAATAAAAAGAATGACCGGCTAACCTTTCTAACATTTGATCGATGAATGGTAGTGGAAAGTGGTCATTCCTTGTGGTGTTGTTGAGCTTCCTATAGTCAATGCATACTCTCCAACTTGTTTGAATACGGGTTGGCACAAGCTCATCCTCGGCATTCTTCACCACAGTGACTCCGGACTTCTTTGGGACAACTTGAACCGGTGAAACCCAACGGCTATCCGAAATTGGATAAATCAGTCCACAATCGAGAAGCTTTATAATCTCCTTTTTCACGACTTCCATCATCGGAGGGTTGAGTCGGCGTTGAGCCTCTCGAGTTGGTTTAGCCCCCTCCTCTAGAAAGATGCGATGCATGCATGTTGTAGGGCTAATTCCCTTAATATCGGCCAATGTCCATCCAATGGTTGTTTTGTGCTCTTTCAACACTCGAATCAACTTTTCTTCCTCTAATGCCGTGAGTGATAAAGAGACAATGACGGGCAACGTCTCTTCCTCTCCCAAGAATGCATACTTTAAATGATCCGGCAACGGTTTAAGCTCAAGAACGGGGGCCTGAATCACAGAAGGTAACAACGTATTAGTGGAAACGGGAATTGGAATTGGGTTAGAAGGCTTACCACGATGTTGGGGCAACGATTCCAAGGCAGCCACAAGCTCGGCATGTTCATCCTTTGGTACGGCCAGGTTGGGTTTTGTGCCAAGTCTTTGTGCAATTGTCGTTTCGAGTGGATCGTCGTCCAACATATCAAGATAATCCTGCGCCAATTCATCCAATACATCAATAGAAAAACAAGAATGATCATCTTTAGGAAATTTCAGAGCTTCAGAAATATTAAAATTAATAATCTCCCCATCAAATTCCATTGTCAACGTCCCTTTGAACACATCGATCTTGGTGCGTACTGTTTTCATGAAAGGCCTCCCAAGTAGAATCGGCAATGGGGTGACATTTGGTGAGTCCTCCATCTCTAAAACATAGAAATCCGCTGGAAATATCAAGTTATCCACCTGCACCAACACATCTTCCAAAACTCCTTTCGGATATGCATTAGAACGATCGGCTAATTGAATTATAACACCATCGTTTTTAAGTTCTCCTAAGTTCATGGATGCATATATTGAGTATGGCATGACGTTAATTGAAGCTCCTAGATCTAACATAGCATGTTTAAATTTAGTATTGCCTATAACGCATGGAATTGTAAAACTACCCGGATCTTTGCATTTAGGGGGTAGTTTTCTTTGCAAAACAGCGGAAACATTCTCACTTACCTGGACCACCTCTTTGTTCGAAATTCTCCTTCTTGTTGTGCATAGTTCCTTCAAAAACTTGGCGTACCTTGGTACTTGCTTAATGGCGTCAAGAAGAGGTATATTGACTTGCACTTTCCGAAACGTCTCCAAAATGTCTTTCTCGTTCTCCTCCTTGGATTGCTTCAACCTGCTAGGAAAAGGCACGTTTAATGGAATAGAACTAGACGAATTCGGTTTTGAGCTTACCTTGGCTGAATTATATAGGTTGGAAGTGCAAGATGGCTGCGGCAAAAGATGTTCCATCCTTGCCGTGGTTGAGGTTTGGGGTTCTTCCTCAAACGATAGCTTTTCATCCTCTTTTTGACTTGAATTGGATGCTTGGGGTTCGGTTCCAACTTGTTTGCCACTCCTTAATGTAATTGCTTTGGCGGTTTCGAATCCCCCTTTTGGATTTGCTACGGTTGAACTAGGGAGTCTTCCTTGGTCTTGAAACTGTCCTACAAACTCCGCAATCTGCCCTATTTGCTTTTCCAATTGATCCACCCTTTTAACTTGGCTTTGCAATGCTGTGGTTTGATTCTCTTGCCCCTGAGACAAATTGTTGAGTAATTTAAGAATTGTATCATTATCCAAGGACTTACCTGAATTTGTTGGAGCATAATGTATTTGAGTTTGATTTGGTGCAAATGGCTTTTGATAGAAACCCGGGGGTTGTTGCCGAAATGTGCCTTGTTGTTGGCCTTGTTGGGGTTCTCGCCATTTGAAATTCGGATGATCACACCAACCGGGATTGTAGGTGTTAGAAAAGGGATCATTCCTTTGTTGGTATTGCTGCCCAAAGCCCACGGCATTGAGGGTCTCCCACCCTCCGTTCTCGATCAATTGTGGGCACTTGTCCATAGGATGTCTTTGCATGGAACATACGCCACACGCAGTTACATTTTGAACTTTTGGCCCTTCCACAACCTGAGAAAGCAACGTAGTAAGGTTAGCCATTTGATTTTGAAGTTCGGTTATGCCACTTACCTCATTCACTTGGTGTTGCCGTGGAGTGCCTCTTTGTCCAACACCTTCGTATTGTTGAGCATTCAACGCTCGATTAGCAATCAAAGTCTTTGCTGCCGTGGGAGTCTTGTCCACCAAAGCTCCTCCCGTCGAAGCATCAAGCATTTGTCGTTCGATTGGTAGAAGTCCCTCGTAGAAGTATTGTAGAAGAAGCTCCTCCTTCATTTGATGTTGTGGACAAGAAGCAACAAGAGATTTAAAACGTTCATAATACGTAGGAAAAGACTCACCTTCTTCTTGTTGAATTCCACTTATCCTTTTTCGTAGGAGGATGACTCGAGAAGTTGGGAAAAACTTCTCCAAGAAAGCTCGTTTCATGCTCTCCCAAGATGTGACCGTTCCGGGAGCTAATTCATACAACCAATCTTTCGCCTTTTCCATGAGAGAAAAGGGAAAGGCCTTCATCTTCAATATACTCCCGTCGACATTGATTAGAGTCATGCTTGAACACACCACCTCGAACTCTTTCAAGTGCTTGTTAGGATCCTCCATGGACAACCCATGGTACTTCGGAATATGGTGTAGCAAACTTGACTTTAACTCGAATTCCTCGGTCTTTCCTTGGGCAGCCGCCGGATATTGAATACATAGAGGTGCAGCATTGTCCAATCCCGAAGCCGAGAGCTCCTTGATTGTACGATTGTCTTGTGCCATAACTGCCTCAACTTCACCCACTTGTGCCGTGACTTCCTCTTCCTCAATCTCAACTTCGACTTCTGAATTTGAACTTGATTCACTAGGTTCTGGATTCTTCCTCTTTCGTCTCAACTCTCGTTCAAAATCATCGTCAAAGTCCAAGATGTGTTCACGAACCGGATGAGAGCTCCGAGTCATAAACTAGTACCTAAAAATACGAAACAAAAACAAAGTAAAAATCTGGACTCAAATCAACAAATTGAAATAAAACAATCCAAGGGATTAGCAACTTTGCTAATCCCCGGCAACGGCACCAAAATTTGATGTGAAAATTATGTTGACACTCAAATTAACCCTCTTTTTATCAATTGTAGCAAGGTATGTAAGTAGGGATCGTTCTAAACCGGGGATTAGGAGGGATTGCAAAATCACTTGAAAACTGACTCAAATACGTAAAAACAAGTTTAAAACACTTAAACTAGACTCAAAGAATGCAAAACTAAACTTTAAAATACCAAAACAAACCAAAAGACTCAAAACAGCCCAGAAACACTCCAAACTGCCTTAAAACCACAATCTGGGCAGTTTTGAACACTAGACACAAACTTGGACGAAAATTGGTTTTAACTTGACCTAAGACACTTAAAAACACAAACTAAAGTGATTTCTAACTACTATGACTCAACCAAGTAAAGGGGGATTGATTTTGGACGAATTTAACTTTGAAAACAAACTTTAATGAAAACGTTTTGATGAAAATTAAGATGGTGAAAGGCTAGTTAGAAGGTTCCTTCTCCACACATGAAACATATGCATACGACTCGATTTCCAATTACTCTTTCAATAAACCATGAATGACAATGCCCCAAATTAACTAGATTGACCAATTAATTCTCAGATTTCCCTAGATTCATTGAATTGAATGGGATACGCATTACAACCAAATTATTCTTATCAAGGACCCTAACTGTGGAATACACATGATAGAGACACATATCAAAGATCATTAAGTTCAATGGAAATCATAAGCATTGACGAGGCATTCATAACTATGGGATACGCATGTTACTCTTGCCTAGGGTTTACTTAACACAATCATGACTAGCGACTTTTACTACTTATGAATATAAGTTAATAACGATTAGGTGAAATTGCCTTATACTCTAGCATCAAATTCATGCATGCAAACTAAGTGTCGACCCTCAATCAACATACATAAAGATGTTATCAATCAAATAGATAAGTAAACCACATTCACGATTCATGAAATCATAATTGGAAGAAATCAAGTTATATAAAACATATGATCATGGCTTTGAATTCCCCTCTAACTATAAAGAAATTAGTTCCTCATGTTCGCAAATAAACAAAGATAAATAAATTTAAACATTGACATAAAGATAGAAAACACCTAGAAACGCTCCGACAATCCAACGTCTTGAATGGCATGCACGGCTCCAAGTTGTCTTCCTTCTTCTCCTTGCAAACTCACGGCACAAGAGGTATGATTGGTGAATGGTGTAGTGAAAATCTGGTAGAGGGTGGTGAGTGAAAGGGTGCGGCAAGGCCTTGTATTTATAGGCTGAAAATCCCATCTCCTAGGTAGCCAAGGACAAGGTTTTAAAAGCCTAAGTTGCATAGGATAATAACATACAATCCTATAAGGAAAACAAGTAAAAAACCCAAAGGGATTGGGAGATAAGGTGCGGCACAAAGATAGGAGATGATAAGGCTTCTAGAAATCTGAAATTCCAAGGGAAATAAGGTATAGGGTGCGGCACTTATCTAGGAAGGGATAAGGCTTCTAGAAATCCCATTTTAAGCATCCTAATCTAATTAGAAACCCTCCTAAGTGGCTGAAATGTGGATAGTGTAGGATAAGGATAAGATAGGATAGGATAAGGTTTGTTTGGATAAGATAAGCTAAGATAAGGTTATGGATGAGGTTTTGGATAAGATCCTTCTCTTGAGCTGATTCTTTGACTTTACTCTTCTTCTTCACATAGGAAACCTTGCTTGAGTAGGAAACTTCATACATCTAGGAATCCATCTTCAATTAGGACTCCTACAGTGATTAGAAATCCTTATTCAATTAGGAATTCTTCGTTTAAGCCCTTTCCTACTTCAACTAGGAAACTTTGTATCTTCAATTCTTCAACTTTGAAACGCCTTCCTAGCTTCATCAATCCCTCAAATTCGTCCATCCCTTGTACTTCATGTGCATGAACTCCATTTTAGCCCAATTTTGCTCCAAAATGCTCCAAATTGCATCCTTTTGCTCACTTTGTCTCTAAAACCTGAAAACACATGAAAATAGCTTAAAAGACTAACTTATCCAAGAAAACACAACATAAATGCATAAGAACTAACTAACTAAGGCGCATAAATATGCTCTTATCACTTGCTGGTCTAGGCTGCTCTTCCACGTGTTTGGCTCGTCTATGCCGTGGATGCATTGCGTGTAGCGTGTTCCTAGCAGGCGAACAAGTTCTTCGTAGGCTGCCGGTTGAACATGAGCCATATTGAGTGATTGCTTCTCTCTGTCCGTAGTGCTGCCTACTCCGATGTGAGGTGGATGATGCTCCTTATGGGCTTAGCTGCGAATGAACACTTCGCCTGGAAGGTTGTTCATGTTGACTATCGGAGTGTGACCCCAACCATGAATGTATGCTCATTTGTGGGCCTAGTCGAGAGTGCATGTTCCTCCGCACTCTAAGACTGGAGTATACGCTATCTCGGGGGCCCAATCGAGAGTGTACACTGCCTGAATGCTCGGTTCGTGACTGGTTGAGTGACTGTTTGCCGGGATGCTGCTGGAGAGGTTCTTTGTCTGCCCTTGTCTTACTTCAGGACACCTCGTCTAGGGCACGTTGCATCTTAGTGCGCTCCAAGAGCTGGTTCACCAAGATTGTCTGATGTGCGAGGGCGCTCGTCAACTCTATGACTTGTCGAGACAAGTGTTGTTCTCCATTTGGGTTGGAATAACTTGGACATAATGCGTCTCCTTGAGCAGTGGAAGTGTGGTAGACTTCGGGCGTGAGATTTGAGTTGGGAAACGTCAAATCCGAAGAAAAATGTGGTGAAAATACTTCCGGTTTGATCGTCGGTCTAGAAATTTGAAACTAGGATGGTTGAACTAATCTTGGATCGATTTGGGCTATTTGGAAGGCCACAGGAGCAAACTTGGCAGCGAAAGCAGGTTGGGCCAAGAGAGTAGACTTGGTCGCGGAAGCAGGTTGGCCCACGAGAGTAGACTGCTCGGTTGGAGCAGGCTGGGCCATGGAAGTGGGCTGATCAGCTGGAGCAGGCTGGGCCACGGGAGCAGGCTGGGCCATGAGAGTGGGCTGCTCGACAAAAGCAGGCTGGGCCGTGAGAGTGGGCTGCTCGGTAGGAGCAAGTTGGGCCGCGAGAGTGGGCTGCTCGGCAGGAGTAGGCTGGGCCACGAGAGTAGGCTGCTCGGAGTGTGATGCACATGGGTGCGAGGCTTGGGGTCAGCTTGGCAACACGTTGAGTTCATGTTGGGCTTGGAGTGACATGGCTTGGGCCGTGGCCTTGGTGTCGTGAGCTTTGGATGGCACGGCTTGGGCCGTGGTAGCGGTGCCATGGACCTCGCCGCGGGTAGTGGTGACCATGGTGGCCACCGCGGTGGTTGTCATGGTGGAGCCCTGTAGTGATGGTACTACTGCTATGATCACATTTAGCCTCGTGGATCGCCGTGGTCCCATTTCTTGAATATTGAAATTTTCACTTGTGGAATTTTCTAATTTTCTAGCCATTGTATTCTTCTTTTACGTTTTATCAAATAATCTTTGCAAATAAAAAATTCTAATAATAAGAATGTATGAAAAAATACAAGTAGACTAGAAAATAGAGAAAAACCTTTTTTATGCGAGAGTCTTCTACGAGTGTGGATTTCTTCTCTCAATGAAAGCACCAATTTGTGGATGCAAATTTCTTCCTCCTTGATCTTGGACAAAATTGCACCTACAAAACAATTAGGGTAAAGTACAAAAAACTACCTTAACTATTGGTGTTACGACACTTTCATACCTCATCTTTTAAAATTGACAATGTCATACCGCATCTTACGAATTTGTAACAATGTCATACCTCCGTCAGTTTTTCTGTTAATTTCTCTGTTAAATGCTGACATGGCCCGACACGTGTCCCACTCACTAATCCAGCTGGATAAAAAAATAATTAAATATATTTTTAATAATTAAATATTAAAAAATTAAGAATAAAAAAACAAAAACAAAAAATTTCCTAGGGGTGCGGCATCCCCTTTCCTTCTCTCCACCAATTTCAATTTGTTTTTTTGTTCTTCTTTCTCCTCCTTCTTTTTCTTCATCTTCATCTTCTTCTTCTTCTCCTGGGCCGAAATTGGATTTGTCACTTTTTTATTTTTTTTTCGTTCTTCTTCTTGGGCCGAAATTGGGTATGAATTTTTTTTTTCTTTTTGTTTTTTGTTTTTTGTTTTTTTTGTTTATGGGTTGTAGGTAGAGGAAAAAGGGGACGAAGATGAAGATGGGGAGGAGACAGCGAGGGTTCTTCTTCTTCTTGGGCCGAAACTGGGTTCAAAATTTTTTATTTTTTTTTGGGTTTATGGGTTGCAGGTAGAGGGAAAAGGGGAAGACGATGAAGATGGGGGAGGAGAGATGAGTGCGCGTTGGGTTGGGGGGGGGACGAATTGGGTTGGGTTGGGTTTTTTTTTTTTTTTTTTTTTTTTTCTTTTCTCCTTCTTCTCCTTCCGCACCTCCTTCTTCCTTCTTCCTTCATCTGGGTTGCAGTTTGGGGATTTTTTTTGTCTCCTCCTCCTCCTCTTCTTTCTCTTCGCCTCCTTCTTCTTCCGTGGGCGGGCCTAGAAGGGGGTTGAGTTGATGGGTTTTCTTCTTCCTCTTCCTTCTTCTTCTTCTCCTTCTTCTTCTGTTTTTTTTTCTTTTTTCCGGATTGCAATTTCCATTTTTTTTTCCTCCTCCTTCTTCTTTCTTCTTCTTCGGTTCTTCCTCCTTCTCCTGGGGGGGGCGGGGTTGGGTTTTCAATTTTTTTTTTTTTTTTGGTGTTAAAGATTTAGTAGGGAAGATCTGAGAGGGAGGGGGGAAGGGACGACCAAGGTTTTTTTTTTTTTACTTTTATTTATTATTTTAATATTTAAAAAATATTAAATATTGTTTTTAGTTTTTAATAATATTTTATTAATTTTTTAATAGAAAGTGGGCTCCGAATCAAGCCACGTCAGCACTTAACAGAAAAATTGACAGAGGTATGACATTGTCACAAATTCGTAAGATACGGTATGATATTGTCAATTTTAAAAGATGAGGTATGAAACTGTCGTGACCCTGATAGTTGAGGTAGTTTTTTGTACTTTACCCAAACAATTAACACCTTAAGGTCAAGGCCAAGAGCCTCACGCGCCCACGATGAATGGGGGGGGGGGCTTTGGCCGAAGAACCTCCGATGCCAAAGTTAGAATTTAGAGAGAAAAGTATTTGGAGAGTATTGGGAATTTTGCAAGTGTGTTGGAATGATCTTTTGGTGAAAATGGGAGCCTATTTATAGGGATAGGGTGTAACTTATGGTTTAATGTGTGATTTAATGGACTAATTAGGCAATTAATCCATTAATTGGTTAATCAACACATTTTGGAATAAATATTTTGGGGGTTATGTAATTTATATGGGATGTTTTGAAGGTTATGAAATAATTACCTTGTGGAAAATATAGGATGAGGATGGATGAAATACCTTTGAATTTGTTACCTATTTTGGGTACTTATGATTTGGTTGAACAATTATTGCCCGCTGCTCACGCGTAGGAATCTCGTTGTACCTCAAGGGTATTTTTGTCCTCTTTTGTCAAAAAATTCACGTGTCACCTTGTGATTATTTTTTGCTCCACAACCTACTAAGTCAGGGGGCGTTGCCATGGGTAGGGGCTTAGAACTAGGGAATTAGACTGGTCTAGATGGTTTTTCTAATTTAATTAAATTTATTATAATATATAAATAAGTGTTTACTTATACTTAGAAAAAATACACAATTGTATTGGAAAACATAAATTGTAAAATATATAATATAATTTATAAAGTATTATAACATTCAAAACACGATGAACGAACATATAATGAGTTTATTCAAGTCTCAAACAAGTCTTTTAAAGTTTTTTGAAAGTATAAAATGTAAAACGGAAGTTATATATAGTGTCTAATTGAGAGTTTATTAAGTCATTTTCTTACATTTAAAAAAAATAAAAAAATAAAAAGCATACAAAATTATAGAATCACCCAGCCCCCGTCTAGACCTTCTTAAACCTACCTAGCTTGTTTATGTCCACCTAAGTGGGCATCTAGGCGGCATTGGCGCTTAGGCGAGTTGGTGATGTCATTTTATATTTTTAAATGCATATAGATTAATTGTGACGGTGGCCAACTGCTTAGTTTCTAAGGAGATTCTTTCAGAACACGGGCTTAGACACACAAAAGTTAACTCTCTAATTGTGGAGTATTATTGTACAAGAGACTCGGTTTAGGGAATGTCAGTTTTGTGTATTCAAATGGTATTAAATTAAGCCCTATTCTATCATGCGGTTCTAAATCAACATCTCTCTTTTTGTGGTTGTGCATTCCTTTCTTTATTTCTGTCTATTAATTTTGTTTTGGTTCATTCTATTTTATGCTACGTGGAAATCACTTCCTCAAATAAAGGGAGGGAGGAGCGTTTTTCTTGTCATGCACTTTTTGGTTTGTACTAACGAGTAACAACTAAGAAAATAAGCGATTCTTGACTTTGGGTAATATGTCGGTGGTCTCCGATCTGATTCTAATCTCCTATTATGGATGGCATTGGTAACGTCCTGCCGACGGCAAACCCTTTCCACAATCTGTTGTCCAGATTATTGAAAACGAACAATAAGTAAAAAGTGAACTTATAGCTCCAGTGGTAAAAGTATTTATCCTCACATCCAATGCTAGTGAAACGAAACTCCGTAAAATAGCAAAAATTTTGTCAATTTCGAAGTGTGGTTACTCATGATTGATGAACAAACATTGAAGGCATGGGTTAATATAGCACGAAGCATGTATGGTATTTATATGATTGTTGTCATGGCATCACCAACTTAGTATTGACAATGAAATGATTATATATTCCTTAGAAACTAATTACCAATCTTTTTCTGTTGTACTAATCTAATTGATTATACATATACGTAATTGATGGTAATTTGTCTCATTACAAACATAAATATCAAAACTCAAGGAACACTTTGCGTCGCAAAATGAATTGTGGCCCACCACATTTCAAGTTTCATCTAATAGTAAAAGGATGAGCATTGCAAACTCAAAATCTCTAAATATGAATCATCACATGCACGAAAGCATTTGAGTTTATCTACTACGTGCTTTTTTTTTAATTATTGCACATTTTCAAAGACTTTAGTGTTAAAGAATGAAGGAATCAAATTCAAAACTCCGAATGCAAGAGTGAATGTTATTTGAAGTTTTGAAGCTCTTTTCACCACAAAGGAGTGAAAGTGGGAGGTGGAATTTTCCAAATTACCCAAAAAAAAAAGAACAGAAAAAGAAAAAAAATGATTGTGCCTAGCTCAAGAGATGATAATTAAAAATAAGAAAGCAAAAATAAAAGCCAAGTTTCATAGGAGGAGAGCCAGGTCATAGGAATTCGATATTGCATTGTTTTGGTTTTGTCTAAAAGATTTACATAATCAAAGAGTTTGTGTGTGTGTACGTGACGGAGACGGACAAAAGTCATCCCAAGATGACTTGGTAACGAAGAAACAAGTTCCATTTGGAACATTGGTGTATAAATATAAATATAATATTTTCCTCCTTAATGTAATTAAATATTAGTTATTTGGTATGAAAGAAAGGGCTCTTGAATTTCTACTCTACTGGGAAACTGATTGGGTAAAACTGCAAATGCAATTGTCTGATACCTGAGACAAGGAGGATTAGGTTAACTAATTACTTGTTCACTGAATCAATGCATGTTTTACTTAGTTTATTGGTTTATTAAATTAATTGGACAGTGTGGACTTGATGCTTGGAGAGCCTTGTTATCTGCAACCATAATAAACACCTTCTAAATACATTATACCTATTAATTTCTTTTAAAGAATATTGAAAAAAAATTGAGATTTTACTACAAAACTAATATGACAATATGAAGAGTAACCCAACGTCCTTCAAATTAACAAAAAAAAAAAAAAAAAAAAATTGGACTAGTGACTCGAAAAATAATTGGCCAGCAGCAACAAGTTGTCAATGACCACGGTTTGGATCCAAATATGGATGACAGGAAAAATGTTGCAAGTATGAAAGTACTTGTTGCCGTGAGTGGTTTTAAAGAAAAGGGTATGTAAATATATTGTAAATATTAGAATCCTTTATTAGGAAGGATATGTGTGTGTCCTTTATTGTTTTCCTTATAGAATAAGGATTGTATCTTGTACATATTGTCTATTATGCAAAACAAAGAAAATGAAGCCGTAAATTCAATTTGGCATCATAGCCAAGCGTAACCCTAAAAATCCCCATCGTGCCGCTGCTACAGTAGAAGCAAGAAAACCCCGAGAAAACCCTTGCACATTTGCGATCTCTGCTGCGTTTTTGCAGCAAGTCCAGACTACTGTGTTGCTGTCGTAGGAGACAAGGACCACATCGGATTTCAGTGGTTGTCGCTGCATCCCTGTAGCAAAACTGTGTGCTTTCTGCTCCGTACCGTGTGTGGGGTGTGTAGTGTGATTAATGGCGAGTGATAAAGGAGAGGCTGTGCTGAAATTGGAGGGTAGGACATCTGGCTCTACCCATGGATCAATTGTCAATCCTGTGGTTATTCAAAGTGATGCTTCAAAGGTACCAAATACCGTAAAACTCAATGGATCAAATTACCCTCTTTGGTCCAAAGTATTAGAGATGCATATTGCTGGGTGTGGAAAAAAAGGGGTTCGTGACAGGGAGTATTAAGGAGCCTAATGAAGACAGTGCCGAATATGATGCTTGGGAGACTGGGAATGCAATTGTGAAATGATGGTTGATTAACTCCATGGATCCTACTATTATGGGTTTTTTTCCTTCATCTTCGTACTGCTAAAGAAGTATGGGAAGAAGTTGCCAGGACGTATTATGATGAATCTGATATCTCTCAGATTTATGAATTGAAAGTGAAGTCATTCCGACTTCGCCAAGAAGGGCGGCCTATTGGTGTATATTATGTCGATCTTAAAGCTGTGTGGCAAGAACTCGATCAGAGAAGACCAATCAAGATGGAGTGTGCTCTTGACTTGAAGACACTTCGGGAAGAAGTTCAACTAGACCGTGTGTATGCTTTTTTAGCGGGCCTCGATGATGTTTTTGACAAGGTCCGTAGTGATATTCTGAGAACTCAGCCTCTACCATACGTGGAGAAAGTGTTTTCAATAGTTAGGTGGGAAGCTTAATACCGTGCTACTATGAAGGCGGGAACCAAGAAGGAACCCTTCCTGTGGCTATGGTGTCACAGCCTCCTTCTTCTAGCTAATCTTATAGCCCATCTTCATCAACCGATTCTCACCCCTTCACTCTAGAGAATAAGGATGATTTGAAGTGTAATTTATGTGGGCAAACTCGTCATACGGAAGATACATGTTTTCAGAAACATGGAGTACCTGAATGGTTTACATAATTGAAGAAGAAATTGCGTGCTAAAGAGCGTGCTTCTAGTAGAGCTAGTGGGAGGCGTCCATCTATGGCTGCCACAACAACTAGAAACAAAGATGTCGTGCCTACTCAGGGGGATCCATGTCAAGCCTTGTTGACCCGACTCAATCCCAGTGAGTCTTCGTCCAATACAGGTACTGATGGGCATGTTCTTTTAGCCTCTGGTATTGAACACCATACAAGTTAGATTCTGGACTCTAGAGCAACTGATCATATGACGTTTGATAAAAAGTTATTTAAGTGTATGACAACGACACATCAAAAGTGTGTTGCCACGGCAAATGGCACCACTGCCGTGGTGACTGGGGCTGACACAGTGGACCTCACGCCATCTCTTTCTCTCCATCACTGTTTGCTTGTTCTGTCGTTGTCTCACCATCTATTATCTATTCCCCAAGTTACTGAGCAATTGGATTGTGTTGTACTTATGTATCCATTTTTTTGTTTGCTTCAGGATATTCAGACCAAGGAGATAATTGGGCGTGGAACTAAGAGAGAGGGGTTGTACTATGTGGATGACGTTGTTCCTGGTAGAGCTAATGCAGTTCGAGCATCCCGTACTAGTAATCTGCAAGAAGTTTGGTTGTTACACCGTCGGTTAGGACATGTTTCTTTTGGTTATTTAAGGCGTATGTTGCCTAGTATGTTTCATGAAATAAATGAATCAAACTTACATTGTGAAGTATGTATTCTTGCTAAGAGCCATCGTGCTTCGTTTCCTTCTAGTATGAATAAAAGAGTGCTTCCGTTTGAGCTTGTGCATTCAGATGTTACAGTTTCAGGAGTTAAGTGGTTTGTTATGTTTGTTGATGATTGCACTTGTATGACATGGGTATATTTGTTGAAACATAAAAGTGATGTAAGTGCCATTATTCGGTCATTCTCTCAGATGGTGGTTGTTCAATATTCCTCCGTTATTAAAGTTCTTTGTACTGATAATGGGGGAGAATATGTTAACTCTGAGCTTTCTAAATTTTTTCGTGATCAAGGAATTTTTCATGAGACAACGTGCCCATACACCCCATAACAAAACAGGGTTGCTGAGTGGAAACTGCTTGTGCTCTGCTTATTGGTGGGTCTGTTCCCAAAAGTTTTTAGCCAGACACCATCACTTATGTCTTGCATGTTATCAATCGCATGCCATCCCGTGTTGTCGAATTTCGTACTCCACTCCAAGTGTTGACAGAGCATGTTTCGGTTGTTTTTACCAATACACTCACTCCTCGAGTGTTTGGATGCGTGGCTTATGCTCATATTCACAAGATTCATCGTAGTAAATTGGATCCTTGTGCTCTTCGGTGTGTCTTTGTGTGCTTTGCATCTCACCAGAAAGGTTACAAATGTTACCACCCTGCCACTTGCCACATGTATGTCACTATGGATGTGACCTTTTCTGAGTCTGAATATATTTATACTCCCATATCACCACCTTTCGATCACAAGGAGGAGAGTTCTAATTGTGATCTTGATGGTGTTCTCGAATGGTTGGATGTACAAGAGGAAAAATCTTCAGGGGGAGTGCACGGTGTGCCGAGTAATGCAAGTGATGATGCTCAGTCTCCTCCTGCCGAACCTGCTATTGTGAGTAGACAACAGGGTCTCACCGAACTTGCTCCAAGTATCCCACAGCTCCTCACCGAAGAAGAGACTGCTAGTCCATGTATTGGTGCTGCCGAAAGAGAATGCACTGGTGATCAGCTGACTATTGCAGAGCCTTCCCTCCCTCTCTCTAGCTTAACAGTGTTTTCATCCAATGCATATTCTCTGGATATCCATGCGGTAAGCACTAGTGATACTCATGTAATTAATGATATTATAAGTACATGTAAATTTCCACCAAGGTAAAATCGTGGTGTACCTCCTGACAGGTTCTCTCCAGAAGGAAAAGTGAAGTATCCCATAGCTAATTATGTGTCCTGTAAAAATCTTTCATCCGAACGTCAAGCGTGGGTGAACAATGTGGACTCAATTTCGGTACCAACTCGGGTAGAAGACGCTTTGAAGAGTCGAGAATGGACCGAAGCAATGGATGAAGAGATGAGGGCATTGCAGAAAAATAATACTTGGGAAGTAGTTGAGCTGCCAAAGGGAAATAAACCAGTTGGGTGTCGATGGGTTTTTACCGTGAAATACAAGGCTGATGGAACACTTGACAGGTATAAAGCAAGGTTGGTAGCGAAAGGGTATACTCAAACGTACGGAATTGATTACCAGGAAACTTTCTCTCTCGTGGCTAAGATGAATACGGTACGAGTCCTTATCTCACTAGCTGCAAATTTGAATTGGCCACTAAAACTGTTTGATGTCAAAAATGCATTTCTTCATGGACATCTAGAGGAAGAAGTGTATATGGACTTCCCTCCAGGGTATAGCAACGGAGGAAAAATGGGAGTTTGCCGATTGCGGAAGTATCTTTATGGGGTTAAGCAGTCACCATGTGCATGGTTTAGAAGGTTCACTCATGCTATGAGAAAGAATGGGGATTATCAGAGTCATTCTGATCATACTTTATTTGTGAAGCAGAGAAATGGTAAAGTAACAGCCTTGATTATTTATGTAATTGATATGATAATAACAGGTGATGATTCAGATGAAATTGTCAAACTGGAGAAGAACCTTTCTGCTGAGTTTGAGATGAAGAGTTTGGGTGACTTGAAGTATTTCCTTGGTGTGGAAGTTGCTTGTTCGTCCAGAGGTATTTTCCTATCTGAAAGTAAATATGTTCTAGATTTATTGAAGGAAACAGGTATGCTTGGGTGTAAACCTGTGGATACTTCCATTGTGGAGAAACATTACTTGGGAATTTATCCGGATCAAGAACCAGTGGATAAAGGAAAATATCAAAGACTGGTAGGAAGACTAATTTACTTAGCCCATACCCATCCAGATATAGCCTATGCAATTAATGTGGTG